>NC_055969.1:16035814-16275814 GCF_018492685.1 Alosa sapidissima
GTGGTTTAGAGTAGTATAAATGAAATATAAATATGTGCACTGTATTACCTTATAAGAGCAGAATAAATATGGCTATGAATAACAATGTCAGTTGATATTATTTTAAATGTTGGTGACACTACATTAATAAGGAGAATAGCAATAATAAACAATAATGTGGATGCAATATCAATGGGCAATAAATGGAAATCAACAAATACTATAACATACAAACAATGACTCAGAACAGCCTAAGTGCATGCACAAATATGTCTTTACACCCCTGTAGACAGGTGCATGCAAAAACACAGAAAGCAGACAAGGAGCTATTTCACTGTCGCAGACACAGACGTGCTTGGTAGCCTAGACTACGTAGTCATAGGCCAACATGAGACTTAAGCCCTCGTGTCGTCATGACTTAGGTTAGCCTACTGTATGTTCTTACTGTTGTGATTATCTGTAGGACATATTGTCTGTGCAACACAATTGTAGGCTAGGCCTATATTTGATTTTCAGTAAGCTTATATATCAATGATAAAGCTTCTTTACTTTTTTGGTGTAATTATTTAGTTTTTTTTTTTTTTTCTATGTAGGCTATTTTTTTAATGTTACATTATTATTTTGTTAATACATGGAATAAATCACCACAAACACACGCGACTGTAGCCTATTGGCTTCTTCTGTAGCCTACCCGGCTTGCGCAGCGTGGCTAACAACGCCCATAAAACAAGTGTAACCGTCGGCTCCTCGAGGCTTAATACTTAAACGAAGTTACAGCAGCTATTAGGCCCGAGGTGCAGTGAAATGGCGTCATCTGGTGGTCATACAATTCACCCGCTATTAGACCCGAAGTGCAGGAGAAGTGGATATTCAACCACGCCATCCTTCAGGTCGCAGCGACACGTAGGTGTACTTTATGTGCTGTGTCATGCTGCCATCTAGTGGTTGTGGAATATTTAACACTCATTATAGTTCTGGGAATAGATGTGCCCTCGAATAAATGTTGTACTTTGTTACAAATTATTTGGGTAATCCATCTGATAAATTGTGTTTTTCTTTTTATACTTCGTACCTTTATAAATTAAAGTGTATCATTAAGGTACCTTTTTCAATGTCATTACTCTGACATTCGACATTAGTCGACCATAAATTTGGGCAATGGGCACATTGTTAGGGGTTGACACTTTGCATAAGATTTCTCCACATTACTTGATCCAAATTCTGTGATTTTTGTTGTATAAATGTTGTACAATTATGTAGTTTCGTATCAAAGTGGAATGGTGGTTTTCATAAGTCAGCGGCGTTAGTTTGAGCACATAATTGACGTTTTGTTTACATGTGTTCAATGTAAGTCAATGGGAGCCGGAAATCCATAAATAGCGGCGTCCAAAGAATCTTTTGCCGGATGAGGGAGAACTGTTGCAGGACTTTCAAGGGTCTACTTCCAGCTCAGCCCCAGGACTAGGCACTGGCCTGACTACACCAACACCCCGGGATCCCTCACCCGCTGGCACAGAGGGTTTACGCCGCTCCACTCGGACCAACCAGGGTCGGCTGCCCCAGCGTTATCAAGTGTGATTTGTGTGTCGGGGTGAATGTGAGGACACATTTGATGTAGGGGGGGTGGATGTAAGCGGGTGTGTTGCGATAATTGTTGCTGTGGATGAGGGCGTGGTCCAGTCCCGTGATCTGGGGTGTTGGGGTGGGTGCCGCAGCACACCTGTGCTGCATTTGTTAATGAGGGATGGGATAAATGGCTAAGGTCTTTGTTGAACAGGAGGAAGGGACAGCGTACTGCTGAGTTTAGAACCAACGGCTGCCGTGCTGGGACGTGGGCAATCCTTTTAGCGTCGGTGTGGTTGACGAATCATTCGGGGTAAGTGCCATTAGGCCTAAATTAGGGAGTTTGTGCCCTGTTAGTGCGATCGCTATTCTGTTTTATGTCCTTCGTTGAACCCCACGTCCGGCAGCAGTGGTGACGGAGTCAGCAGTCATTTGGTGATGTAATGTATTAATCCTGTGTTCTTTGTGTACTTTTTCCGGGGAAGTGTAGGCCTACTCCCCGGCAGGTATATGTGTGAGAGAGGGTGGAGAGAAAACAAACGCTCCTTCTGGTGCTGAATAATTTAATTTGAGCCTCGGCGGTGGTCGGAAATAAGGGTGATGTACGTAGCCTTGCTGTGTGAAGTATTTATTGTTGCAGTGTTTGCACAGTGGTTTCTGTACCTTCGTTTTTATGATTGAATTTGTGATGAACTGTGTTATGAGATGAACTGTCATTTCCATTGAGCACGTGTGCACTTTCTCTGTGTAATTATCTGCTAACTTATATCACCTGTTTTATTCCGGTGGTCCGGCATAGTTGTTACTTAAATTCATGTAGCCTAATTATTTATGACTCAGCACATAGCACTTTACAACAGCCAGAATTCTGGAGTTATTGCTCTCCCCCTAAATGTTTTAACTTTCTATGTGAAATTAATTGTACAATAAACCTCTTTTCTATATAGCTAGTAGACTGGTGTTTTCCTTTGCTCAGTGCCCGTGTTCAAATAAAGAAACCTGCAGGGGGCAGTATTTCGCTGTAGCCCCTCTTTACAGTACAACCGGGACGATTGAAACGGGGGACGAATGAAACATTCCGGTTTTCTCCGAGTGCAACTATGATAGACAGTCATCATTTGGACAAAACATAGAGCATATTAACCTCCGTTGCTCAGCGAAATGCCTTCCTGTTACGTCCTGGTATCACGGAGTTACAAGCGATAAACGATTTTTGATGGTCACAAGTTTACTTCATTAGCGGTTTATTTTTTTTATTATTAAAGAGTGTTTTTCATTTAAAGGTTTGACTTCATGCTTATTCAGTAGAGCATTTAGTGCTCTCCCCAATCCCCGACGTTCACATTGCATGTTTGTTTGTAATGGATGCAAAACAGCCTATAATGCTAGATGTCTATGGCGGGACGATTGAAACACCTGTTTCATTTGTCCCGACCAGGCAGTAAACCCCATTTATTCTAAGTCAATGCACACATATCTGTGTTTATACTATATTTTATGCAGGTGAGACATGGAAAAGCAGTTTTAGAAAGATGCAAATATATTTGGGGCTATCAGGTAGGGGGTCGAGTTTTGCCATGTTAACAGAGCGACGGCCTGTCGATCATGAACTTATTACACTTATTTGGATGTGTGGTGGCTTTAACCACGCAAAAACAGAGTGAAATAACATTTTGTACTATAGAAACATTATATAATTCGAAACATGCATTATTCTAGCTATATTAATGGCATAGTGCATGCTATTTCCATAACCGCGAGATAAGCGCTTTACCATGACGTCAATGAGTTGTTAACAGACCAACACATATAGCCCAGCAGCAACCTATCTAAAACTAGATATACCGCATAGCGGTACAAAATATGACCGCCGCTCAGTCCTGTACATCTGTTCCGCGAAAATAAATCACACTTCAATTTGTCTCCATATTTTACTCCATCCCCCACTCTTGAAACTTTTGTGTATGCTTGTTTGGCATGCCTGAGTGTGTGTGTGCGCGGCTGCACAGAAAGTAGCCTACTGGTGCTGAAAAGGTGAATAGATTGTAGAATAGCCAAAGAAGATGTAGCATTGTTATAAAACCTTTAAAATCTCTAAACAATCACAAGTATAGGGCAGTTCATCACAGTTCATCCATTGCAACTGGATTGATGAAAGGTCACTTACACCTGTATACGCTACATTGTATTTGGGAAAAGCAAAAGGTATCAGCATAATGTTATTTATTTATGTATTTATTTATAAACAAAAACATCTCTGTCAGTTCCATGCCGTTTTCAACAGCTATCAAAAACAAAGGTCATTTTTGGATGGATGGATTTTTTGTGAATGTTTCTTCTTCTACATAAGATTTTAGTCCTCTTTAGTTCATGTAATACTTTATTGTCAATGCACAAATTAAGTAACAGTAGTCTGAAACGAAATGCTGTTTTACATCTAACCAGTGGTGCAAATAACAGACATGTCCAAATGGGCCTTGATGAAATGCGTCGCTAGACTGTTAACGGGCCAAAGTTGAAGAGCTGTTGTCCGTTATTGTTCGTGCAAATATAGGCTGGTTCATGTCCCCTTGCATTGTGTAACTGAGGTCCATGGCTAGTCTGGCTTTCACCAGACCAAGCTCAATCTTTTAAGAAATCAAAAAATAAATAGCGGGCAGATCAGGCTGGGTTCACCCAGCCTAGTCCATAGGCACCCGATATCGTTTAATTTTCCGATTGAGATATCCACGCTCTGGCTATTCTAAATGCAAAAATGCATCAGGGAGTTATGACAATGTAACTAACAAACTAGATCATAATCGAAAGCTGTTAGCTTCCCTAAGCTACAGGTAGGCTTATACGGTAGGCCTATTTACAACATGAATTGTCAATAGGCTTTGCTGGCGACACAAATAAAATCTCCTTTGGAAACCAATGGCTTACGCCTTACAGTATCAAGCGGACTTAAACTGCCATACCGTGGCGAAAAGTTGTAATAACATTCACGCAGCTCCATGAATCAAGGAAAGCGCGAATGAAGTAGCCACTTCTAAATGGGACCCACTACACAGTAGCTTAAGGTGTGTTGCTAAAGCAGCCATAATGAAATGAAGGTGTCATTGTTTGGATACTTCACACACACGTGCTTTTTAATTTCACAGACTACAACTACCAAGCTGGAATCAAAGCACATCGATTCCCCTCTCACACCCTGCACGCACTTAAAACAAAATAAACAAGCATCTCAGTCTCACACATGTATAGGCAAAACTGTATCAGACCGGTGTAACGTTGGTAAATCTTCCATTGCACAGAATGATTTTTGTAGCACTTGCAACAAATGACAGTCGAAAGATACAATTACAGTGCTGCTATCAATTTGCTTGGTATAACCGCATTTATAGTTTTCTACAAATGCAATCAATCAAATTGGCCTCAATCACTCAATCAACGCTAACGTAACATTACCTAGGTCCTTATTGATATTATAAGATTAATGTACCTGCAGTAAAAACCAAGCATGTCCGATAAACATCCTCAGATTTATTTCGGCTTCAAGAAGAAAATGGGAATTACATTTCATGTGAACATTATCCTATCCTTATTAGACGTTCTCTGCGGTAAACTAGTCCTTGTAGGAAGCGTCCATTGTTTTTCCAACCCACTTTTAACTTCCAACAAAATTACGTCTCACTGCAACGATGCGCCATCTAGTGGACAAACGACTACTTATCGCCAATACTGGAAATGCAGCCATGATGATGATGACGAATATTTATTTTGGCTTTCTTTTAATCCTACTGAATTTGTAATTATGTATCGGCCGTTCTAATACTGATAGTATGTAAGTGCCTGTGTGTGTGTGTGCATGTGTATATGTGTGCACCGCCATCTATAGGCCAATGAGTGTACAGTCACTAAATGTACACAAAACCTAGTACATTTAGACCCCCCCATGGATGAAATTCTACGAAACTTGGCATACTCCCAGAGAATGCCAGGTCAATCATACACATAAAATTTAGTGCAGTTCTGAACATCTTAACTGAAGATAGGGGCGATTAAAGCAGAATAATATTGCATTTTAATTTTTTACTGGGGGGGTGCAAATCACAAATGAGTGATTATGGGCCAGATTGATGTGGGCCCTTGAGACCACCATACCATAAAAGATTTTTCATCCTCAGTGCCACGGTTCAGGTAGTTATTTAGGAAAAACTGTTTTTTTTGCGGTTCGGGGGGCCCAGCACGGGGGGGGGAGTGGCCCCCGGGGACGAAACGAAATTTTTCCGTAAAAGTCTAGTGGGGCTACATACCCACCAAATTTCATGTGCCCCGGTGGTTCGGTGTCCCGGGTATCGTTGACCAAAAATTCAGGAAGTAGATGAAAAAAAAAAAAAAACACTTTGACAGCTTCGCTAGCGGCGGTCATAATAACACCTACTTGAAGTAGGCCTACCATTCATGATATTTTGTCAAATATTGAAATTGTGAGAAGTTTACATAATTTAAGCATTATTGAACGGGAAACATTACAACAAAACAAAAACGAGTGTTATTACGTGTTAGCATGCTTACAATTACATATTGCGAGTATAATTGGTCTGAAACATCGAGCTAAAATATGTTCTTTGGTAGTTCTAACATTGAACGTTTGTTTCCTTGCTGGACATAAGCTGTTACTGGATTCCTACATTTGCCTGTTTCACGCTACATATACTTTACTTACATTGTCAAAACGTAGGCTATGCATTTTCCTCTTTGTGTGTGGACATTAGGTCCAGTGTCCTTTTCAGTTCGTTTGGTGAGCTGAAGATGAAGGTGCCCCCCCCCCTCCCACAGATCTACCACACAGCTTTGATCATTGTAAGACTACACACGTCTATCAAATATATGAATAGCATTCAGTAGCCTAACAGCTTCAATTTTAAAAGTTTGATCAATGCATTAAATCTGTTCAGTTCTTTTAGAGAAATAGCATAAAGGTGGCCACCACAAAGCCGTGGTAGTACCTAACATTTTAAGACTAGCCATAAACATGTCAAAACACATAGGCTAAATAAGAATCAATAACAACTTAAATGTGAAAAGTTTGATCAATACAGCAAGACACCCACTGTTTCAATAACACACTTGTAACTCAATAAGCAATCAACTGTTTCAATAAAATACTTATAACTTATATTTCAGCCGGCTGGTGCTGAGACTAGGCTACAGCATGAAAAGGATGACTGATACATGTTAGGTTTTCAATAGAATTTTTATTAAGTTTTCAATGTGTGTTTAACACAAGAACAGGAACAAATGCAAAAAAGACTGGGAGGAAGGTATGGGGACACTGCAACATAAAAAGGAGGTCTGACACCCATTTAGGTTTCCAAAAAATAAAAAGATTTCAGTTTCCAAAGTTTGAACAACAATTGTGTGTGAACAACACAAAATACACAATGTGGAAGGGATGGATAGCTCTCAATATACTCTGTACACCTATAAGAGGGACATGGTGACATTCTTGAATTTCCCCTTAGGGATCAATAAAGTATCTATCTATCTATCTATCTGGTAAGGAGGATGCAACACATTTGGCTGGAGTCAGGAGTGTTATGGGAGGTGTGGAAGATGCTGGATTAACACAACTCCCTTTGTGTAAGGGCCCCATTGTGTGGACCTCCTCAAACATAAAAAAAATGATCTTATCTGTCCATTTCAGTCATATATCGCACTCCCTTCTTGTCCTCTGCATCCTTGGTCCTGGATAAGCAGAACAGGCACAGTGGAGAATGGAGGGAGAGAACAGAGCAGGTAACACTCAGTGTATACTTGAGACGACACATTAAGTAAGTAGCAGAAACCTAAGCAAGAGGCCATCTCCAGCAAAAGGCCAGCAAGAGTTTTACTGTAGGCTTTATAGGCTACCCATACACAGCCAACCATTTGCAAGGCTGGTTGGGGGTGCCACAAGTCCACACAAAAACTATAACAACTAGATGTACCGCATAGCGGTACAAAATATGACCGCCGCTCAGTCCTGTACATCCGTTCCGCGAAAATAAATCACACTTCAATTTGTCTCCATATTTTACTCCATCCCCCACTCTTGAAACGTTTGTGTATGCTTGTTTGGCATGCCTGAGTGTGTGCGGCTGCACAGAAAGTACCCTACTGGTGCTGAAAAGGTGAATAGATTGTAGAATAGCCAAAGAAGATGTAGAATTGTTATAAAACCTTTAAAATCTCTAAACAATCACAAGTAGGGCAGTTCATCACAGTTCATCCATTGCAACTGGATTGATGAAAGGTCACTTACACCTGTAGGCTACATTGTATTTGGGAAAAGCAAAAGGTATCAGCATAATGTTATTTATTTATTTATTTATGTATTTATAAACAAAAACATCTCTGTCAGTTCCATGCCGTTTTCAACAGCTATCAAAAACAAAGGTCATTTTTGGATGGATGGATTTTTTGTGAATATTTCTTCTTCTACATAAGATTTTAGTCATCTTTAGTTCATGTAATACTTTATTGTCAATGCACAAATTAAGTAACAGTAGTCTGAAACGTTATTGTTAATGCACAAATTAAGTAACAGTAGTCTGAAACGAAATGCTGTTTTACATCTAACCAGTGGTGCAAATAACTGACATGTCCAAATGGGCCTTGATGAAATGCGTCGCTAGACTGTTCATACACATTTTAACGGGCCAAAGTTGAAGAGCTTTTGTCCGTTATTGTTAGTGCAAATATAGGCTGATTCATGATCCCTTGCATTGTTTAACTGAGGTCCATGGCTAGTCTGGCTTTCATCAGACCAAGCTCAATCTTTTAAGAAATCAAAAAATAAATAGCGGGCAGATCAGGCTGGGTTCACCCAGCCTAGTCCATAGGCACCCGATATTGTTTAATTTTCCGATTGAGATATACACGCTCTGGCTATTCTAAATGCAAAAATGCATCAGGAAGTTATGACAAAACGGTAACTAACAAACTAGATCCTAATAGAAAGCTGTTAGCTTCCCTAAACTACAGGTAGGCTTATACGGTAGGCCTATTTACAACATGAATTGTCAATAGGCTTTGCTGGCGACACAAATAAAATCTCCTTTGGAAACCAATGGCTTACGCCTTACAGTATCAAGCGGACTTGTCATATCATGGCGAAAAGTTGTAATAACATTCACGCAGCTCCATGAGTCAAGGAAAGCGCGAATGAAATAGCCACTTCTAAATGGACCCACTACACAGTAGCTTAAGGTGTTTTGCTAAAGCAGCCATAATGAAATGAAGGTGTCATTGTTTGGATACTTCACACACACGTGCTTTTTAATTTCACAGACTACAACTACCAAGCTGTAATCAAAGCACATCGATTCCCCTCTCACACCCTGCACGCACTTAAAACAAAATAAACAGGCGTCTCAGTCTCACGCATGTATAGGCAAAACTGTATCAGACCGGTGTAACGTTGGTAAATCTTCCATTGCACAGAATGATTTTGTAGCACGTGCAATACATGACAGTCGAAAGATACAAACAGTGCTGCTATACATTTGGGTCCGTGTAACGCTTTGCAGTGCTTTGTTCTATTTGCTCCATCCATCTGATCCAAATAAAAATGTGTTCAATAATCCAATTTTCATTTTTTTTAAACTGGTCAGCAAATAGATAATTGCTGCTATTTTCTAAATGTGTCATTAGTCACGCAAGATAAAGAAAAAAACAGAAACTGGATTGGAAACAAAAGTAAAATTCAGTTAATATCGGATTTTTGCCTTTTTTTACCGTTTTTGTTGGGGTGAACCACAAGCGTAGGGGGGTGACCTGATACATATTGGCGCGCGGTGTTGGTGATCACATTTTATCAGCGGATGTAGAGATGGAGGGCTATCAAACACAGTTCAGCTTGCATCAAGGTGCCAAGCGATTGATAATGTCAGCTAGAGATCAGAACTTCAGATGCAGAGGGAGACATTGCTGCATCCTGATATACGTGTGTAGAATGTTCATGTTCTGGGAGGCTTTGGAGACCTACATCAGAGAGGGTTCAAGCGGAGTAATCAAGAATCTTTGGCTACATGATCCAATGGACTTGAGCCGTAGTAGCCTATAGCAATGTAGGCTATTTGCTGTTGAAATTAATAAATGGATAAACTGATAAATTAGGCATAGGCCTACTCATTGTTGTGTCTTAGCCTAATGAAACCTGGTCTAGCGTAAAGTGTTAAATAAGCAAAAATGTCTTACGTCAAACAGTGCTTGGGGTAGCCTGTAGACTGACGTCTTCTGCTTTGCTGAATTATTTGCTATGGCATGGCCATGGTATTCAAATATACTGTAGATATGTTCAACATAGGCTGAAAGTTATGTTTAACGTGCCATCTCCCAAAATCGGCGAAGTTTTAGTTATTAATCTCTAAAGTAATGAGTCAAAATCACGCACAACTTCAGGCGGCGCTCTCTTCCATCATCTAGCCTGGCCCAGCTAGATGCTGTTCTCCCCCCGGTGCTCGTGGTTCAGTCCAACCAAAAGCTCAAAAAAGGAAAATAAAAAAATTGACGCATCATTTCAATGTTTAACTTCTCAACAGAAAACCGTAACTGTGCTCAATTGAAAATCAAAATATGCAACAATCCCATTTACTGTGCCGTCCTAAAGAATGGATAACGGATTTTTAAGCCTATTTTTATATTTTTTCATGTGAATTCTGCAAATAGAACATAGCACTGCAAAGCGTTACACGGACCCATTTGCTTGGTATAACCGCATTTATAGTTTTCTACAAATGCAATAAATCAAATGCCTCCATCACTCAACCAACGCTAACGGTAACATTACCTAGGTCCTTATTGATATTACAAGATTGACGTACCTGCAGTAAAAACCAAGCATGTCCGATAAACATCCTCAGATTTATTTCGGCTTCAAGAAGAAATGGGAATTACACTTCATGTGAACATCGTCCTATCCTTATTAGATGTTCGCTGCGGTAAATTACAGTCCTTGTATGAAGCGTCCATTGTTTTTTCCAACCCACTTTTAACTTCCAACAAAATTACGTCTCACTGCAACGATGCGCCATCTAGTGGACAAACGACTACTTCTCGCCAATACTGAAAATGCAGCCATGATGATGATGATGATGAATATTTATTTTGGCTTTCTTTTAATCCTACTGATTTTCATTTTTTACCGGGGGGCAAATCACAAATGAGTGATTATGAGCCAGGTTGATGTGGGCCCTTGAGACCAACATACCATAAAAGATTCACAGAGAACTGTGTCTGCCCTACCCTCCTTTCGGGGGTCCAGTCCAGCGGGGGGGCTGCAGATGAAAACGAAAAATGACGGTTCCATGCTATCCATGTGGGGGTACATGCCCACCAAGTTTTGTGTACCCCGGTCTTTCAGTGTCCCGGGAATCCTTGTTGGTGTACGTCACTAAATGTACACATAAATTATTTTATTGTAAGGCCCCCCATGAACGAAAGTACACAAAACTTGGCATGCATTCAGAGGGTGTCATAATGATCCTACACTTTTAATTTCGTGCAGTTTTGACCTTGTCAGCCAGAGATATTGAGATGAAAACACCTAATATTTTGCTTTTTAATTTTTAACTAGGTGGCGCTATACATGAAATAAGTGGTAATGGGATGGGTTGACATGCCCCCTTAAGACCAACATACAAAAAAAAGGTGGACCTCCTAGGCGCTACGGTTCTCGAGATATTCACAGAAAACTGTCTCCGGCCACCTACAGGCCAGTTGGTGTATAGTAACATAAATTAATTTATTGTGTGGCCCCCCATGAACGGAATTCCACAAAACTTGGCGTGCATACAGAGGGTGTCATAATGATCCTACACTTCCAATTTCGTGCAGTTTTGACTATGTTAGGTCACAGATACCTTCAATTACACCACCTCATTTTTACTTTTTTGTGTTTAACTAGGTGGCGCTATACATGAAATGAGTGGTTATGGAATGGGTTGACATGGCCCCTTGAGATCAACATACAAAAAAAAAATGGTCCTCCTAAACCCTGCGGTTTTCGAGATATTCACAGAAAACTGTGTCTGCCCTACCCTCCTTTCGGGGGGTCCAATTCAGCGGGGGGGCTACAGATCAAAACGAAAAACGATGGTTCCATGCTATCCATGTGGGGTTACATGTCCACCAAGTTTCGTGTACCCCGGTCTTTCAGTGTCCCGGGAATCATTGACGGAAATTTGGGCATGCGAAAAAGAAAAAAAAAAAAAAGAAAACAAAAAAAAAAGAAAAAAAAAAAAAAAATCTGACTAAACCTATATGACCGCCGCTTCGCTGCGCGGCGGTCATAATAACAACATGAAGAATGATTTTGTTGGGGATTACTTTCAGAGTGATCTATGCCCTATTAACCTGACTACACTTTTCAGTTATCCAAAAAAAGACATTTGTCCTACTTACAAAGATCACTGACCTAATGAAAGGCAATGCCCTCTTGTCACGTCAGTCACTTCCATGCAAACTTCGCTATACATATACTTGGCAGACAAAGCAATGAAAATTATTACACCAAGAACACCAACACGAAATGTAAAATTACTTAAAACTAAATGAACTAACCTGAAATCGATTATCAGTTGGAGCAAAAACTCCTACTGTAGGCTACTATACAGACGCCACTGTCCCACGACCACGCTCGTGCCACACTCGCTTACCGCTTGTGCCACTGTCCCGTTTGGAACAGTAGTGGCACAGGACTGGGCTGGCAAGGGACACTAGAGCCACGCACCAGTAACAACAACAACAACTAGATGTACCGCATAGCGGTACAAAATATGACCGCCGCTCAGTCCTGTACATCCATTCCGCGAAAATAAATCACACTTCAATTTGTCTCCATCTTTTACTCCATCCCCCACTCTTGAAACTTTTGTGTATGCTTGTTTGGCATGCCTGAGTGTGTGTGTGCGGCTGCACAGAAAGTAGCCTACTTGTGCTGAAAAGGTGAATAGATTGTAGAATAGCCAAAGAAGATGTAGCATTGTTATAAAACCTTTAAAATCTCTAAACAATCACAAGTAGGGCAGGTCATCACAGTTCATCCATTGCAACTGGATTGATGAAAGGTCACTTACACCTGTAGGCTACATTGTATTTGGGAAAAGCAAAAGGTATCAGCATAATGTTATTTATTTATTTATTTATGTATTTATAAACAAAAACATCTCTGTCAGTTCCATGCCGTTTTCAACAGCTATCAAAAACAAAGGTCATTTTTGGATGGATGGATTTTTTGTGAATATTTCTTCTTCTACATAAGATTTTAGTCATCTTTAGTTCATGTAATACTTTATTGTCAATGCACAAATTAAGTAACAGTAGTCTGAAACGTTATTGTTAATGCACAAATTAAGTAACAGTAGTCTGAAACGAAATGCTGTTTTACATCTAACCAGTGGTGCAAATAACTGACATGTCCAAATGGGCCTTGATGAAATGCGTCGCTAGACTGTTCATACACATTTTAACGGGCCAAAGTTGAAGAGCTTTTGTCCGTTATTGTTCGTGCAAATATAGGCTGATTCATGTTCCCTTGCATTGTGTAACTGAGGTCCATGGCTAGTCTGGCTTTCATCAGACCAAGCTCAATCTTTTAAGAAATCAAAAAATAAATAGCGGGCAGATCAGGCTGGGTTCACCCAGCCTAGTCCATAGGCACCCGATATTGTTTAATTTTCAGATTGAGATATACACGCTCTGGCTATTCTAAATGCAAAAATGCATTAGGGAGTTATGACAAAACTGTAACTAACAAACTAGATCCTAATAGAAAGCGGTTAGCTTCCCTAAGCTACAGGTAGGATTATAAGGTAGGCCTATTTACAAGATAAATTGTCAATAGGCTATGCTGGCGACACAAATAAAATCTCCTTTGGAAACCAATGGCTTACGACTTACAGTATCAAGCGGACTTAAACTGCCATATCGTGGCGAAAAGTCGTAATAACATTCACGCAGTTCCATGAGTCAAGGAAAGCGCAAATGAAGTAGCCACTTCTAAATGGGACCCACTACACAGTAGCTTAAGGTGTGTTGCTAAAGCAGCCATAATGAAATGAAGGTGTCATTGTTTGGATACTTCACACACACGTGCTTTTTAATTTCACAGACTACAACTACCAAGCTGGAATCAAAGCACATCGATTCCCCTCTCACACCCTACACGCACTTAAAACAAAATAAACAGGCGTCTCAGTCTCACGCATGTATAGGCAAAACTGTATCAGACCGGTGTAACGTTGGTAAATCTTCCATTGCACAGAATGATTTTGTAGCACGTGCAATAAATGACAGTCGAAAGATACAAACAGTGCTGTTATCAATTTGCTTGGTATAACCGCATTTATAGTTTTCTACAAATGCAATCAATCAAATGGGCCTCCATCACTCAACCAACGCTAACGGTAACATTACCTAGGTCCTTATTGATATTACAAGATTAACGTACCTGCAGTAAAAACCAAGCATGTCCGATAAACATCCTCACTTCATCCTCACTTACACTTCATGTGAACATCGTCCTGTCCTTATTAGATGTTCGCTGCGGTAAATTACAGTCCTTGTAGGAAGTGTCCATTATTTTTTCAACCCACTTTTAACTTCCAAAAAAATTACGTCTCACTGCAACGATGCGCCATCTAGTGGACAAACGACTACTTATCGCCAATACTGAAAATGCAGCCATGATGATGATGATGAATATTTTGGCTTTCTTTTGATCCTATTGAATTTGTAATTATGTATCGGCCGTTCTAATACCGATAGTATGTGGGTGCCTGTGTGTGTGCATGTTTATATGTGTGCACCGCCATTTACAGGCCAATGAGTGTACAGTCACTAAATGTACACATAACCTAATTTTTTTAGCCCCCCCCATGGATGAAATTCTACGAAACTTGGCATACCCCCAGAGAATGCCAGGTCAATCATACACATAAAATTTGGTGCAGTTCTGAAGATCTTAACTGAAGATAGGGGCGATTAAAGCAGAATAATATTGCATTTTCATTTTTGACCGGGACGGGGGGGGGGTCCTTGTATGAAGCGTCCATTGTTTTTTCCAACCCACTTTTAACTTCCAACAAAATTACGTCTCACTGCAACGATGCGCCATCTAGTGGACAAACGACTACTTCTCGCCAATACTGAAAATGCAGCCATGATGATGATGATGATGAATATTTATTTTGGCTTTCTTTTAATCCTACTGATTTTCATTTTTTACCGGGGGGCAAATCACAAATGAGTGATTATGAGCCAGGTTGATGTGGGCCCTTGAGACCAACATACCATAAAAGATTCACAGAGAACTGTGTCTGCCCTACCCTCCTTTCGGGGGGTCCAGTCCAGCGGGGGGGCTGCAGATCAAAACGAAAAACGATGGTTCCATGCTATCCATGTGGGGTTACATGCCCACCAAGTTTTGTGTACCCCGGTCTTTCAGTGTCCCGGGAATCATTGACGGAAATTTGGGCATGCGAAAAAGAAAAAAAAAAAAAAAAAAAGAAAGAAAAAAAAAAATCTGACTAAACCTATATGACCGCCGCTTCGCTGCGCGGCGGTCATAATAACTTATAATAGTCTAGGTTTTGCTCCTACTGCTTTCCCTGAAATTCATAACTGAAATCCCCTCGTTCACGAGTCGTGGACACTAGCCTACTTCATGTCATGTTCAGCCCACGGTTCAGTTCATAACGCCATAAAACTCGCCATCTAGCAAGCTAATCTATATCAGGTTTAAAGACAATAATCACATTTATTTGATCAAGTTTTCACCTGAAGAGCGTTAATCACAAACCCATTGATAAACAGCACATCTGAATATAGAGCTGCCATGCTCAATGAAATGTATTTTATCAAGATAAAGTTCGTGTTCCCTCTTATAGCATGTATTACCCTGGAAATCCAGACTTCTCGCGAGAGCACAATGGAATTGTCTCTGTGAGACACTCTGGCAAAGAGCAATAATCAGGGGCGGTTTTATGGGCGGGACCACAGGGGCCCTGGCCCCACCTGAAATTTCATTGGCCCCTGAATGGCCCCTGTACCGTCAATCATCAATAAATGTCAAACTTGTTGAGAACGATGATCAGAGATGCAATTCCATTCCCAAACAACTGGTGGCAGTAATGCACCTTTTGAAGCTTGAAAGCTAAAGCACACAAAGAACTGCTTAGGTCTGTGCACGAAAGAAAGAATACATTTGGCCAGAGCCATAGAGAGAAATTTGACTTTGGTAGGTACTCTATACATTCAACAAATAGACAGACATACTGTACAATAGAGACAACAATATACATTGTGGCAGATGCCAACACAATATACAAAACAACTATACAAATAAGACATAATACCAATATAAGTACACATGGAGTGTGATGTACAGTGCAAAGTAATAGTCCAAATGTAATGTGCATGTGTATACACACCACTAATATAATGTAATCATGACATTAAAGGTAGGTGTTAAAAAAGTAAAAAGGTTGACAGTGGGTTATGAAAGTTAATAACAATTAAGTTACTCAAACTTGTTTCATTTTCTTTCTCTCCAGACATTTCCCATTATAGAGCAGCTGGTTCTGTGCAACCAAAGGTATTCCGCAAGATACAGCATGGAAATAGGAAGAGGCCACTAAATGACTTCTAATACAAAGACTTCAAATGGTTGGAGTATTCCATATTTAGTGTTTTGCTACCCCTTCCATAATTTTTTCGCTTCCAAATTCCCCATCGTCTGTCTTCAAATCAGAATCAGACTTTTGTAACTGGAAGCAAGACGGCGAAGACCATTCCAAATCAGACCATTGTAAAAATAATTGTTGAAAAAACAATAGTGTAAATATGATGTAGTTGTTGCTCACATGTGTGTGTGTGTGTTTGTTTGTTTGTTTAAATGTATGCAAACTGGCAGTGAAGGTGGTTTCTCTTATCAACAAAAGGGGAAAGAGTTGAAGTAAAACTTGTCCAATTGAACAAAAATGAATATGATTGTACAAATATGATGTATGATTTCTGTTTAAAATATCAATGCATTTCCGCTGAAGTGTCTATTATATTTTAGTTTTATATATTGTGTTTTCAATGCACATTATAAATAAATGGGAAAAAGATTTATATTGGCTTTTTAGTTTTTTAGCAAAAGTATTTGAACAAGGTGAGACTGGTGAAATATATGCACCTTACTGCTGTGGTGTAGTCTAGTTAGCTGTAGTGGGTATACTGTGATCAACCCCAAATGTTAATAGCCTACCTTTCCTTGCCTATTTTAAGTGGGTATACTGAGATGGTGATGCTTTTTAAGTGGGTATACTGCATAGTCCTGCATATCACATAGACTACACCACTGACTTACTGAACAAGGGATTTTCTGTGCATGGATGTTGACCGGTTCTTGGCCCCTCAGTGTCTCAGAAAAATCCTAGAACCGCCACTGCTCTGAATGATTTCGGACTTCGACGCAATCGGATAACAATACGACCAATGTGTACTGTCCACCAACGTTGCAGCGTCTTCATCAGTTTAGCTGGTTCCCCGGAATGTTGGGGTAAAAGTAACGTGCATTATTGCCAGTGGCGGTTCTAGGATTTCTATCACAATTGACTTGGACCTTTGGTCTGCTTTTAACAAAATTCTGGCTATGATTGTTTCTTGTTTTGCATCATGAGCCATCACTGCGCCTATTGCATTCTACTGTAGCCTTAAGCCTACCCAGATAGCAAGGTGACATTGATATGATGTTGATTTTCCATCCAAATCATCATTTTGGTTGAGATTGAAATCTCAATGGTAAATAGACATTGAATCAGCATTTACAATCCTGACAAAACCCCGACAGTGCATGAGCATAGATAGAGAGACATCGAAACAACATTGGTTTATAGTTTATATTGCCATAATCGATAGAGCATCGATACATAGTTCAGTAAAAGATATTGAAAAGTCATGGATGTATGGTTTACTGGGACATTTTGACGTGGTGATTGAAAAGTAGTGGATTTTTAGTTGACCGCGCGACGACGTTTGAACTGTCCGGCGGGAGATCATTTTGAGCAATGGTTCAGTCAGACCAACCGTGTTCAGCTCTCTGTCAAGTTCGCCGCTCCACCTTAATGGTAAGCAAGCATTTATTTATCTAACGATAATGTTTCAATGTGAAATTGTACTACATTAAATTCGGGCATGTTTACAGTCTATGTACATCGTAGCCTACTGTCTAACTTACAAACTCATTCATGCTTGAGTCAACTTAGGCTAGCTACGTTATCGTTGCTGGTCAAATTAATGTTTTACGTTAACGTTAGCAGTTCATCATAATGTTATGTTAACGTTAACGTTACTCGGCAGTCTGATTTATAATTAGGCCTTCCTTAACGTTAGTTGTCAGTAAGTTAGAGTTTATTATATTCATATGATTTACATAAAATGTTTGTTGAGTTTAAACTTTTACTGTCAAAATGATAGGCTGAAGATGATGTGCTGCTGGCTAACGTGAACCATTACTTACCAGCTAGCTAGCCTAAATTGACTCAAGCACAGGCTCGGATTGGTAATCTGTACAACCGGGCAAATGGCCGCCTATTTGCGGCCCGTCATGTAGACCTAGGCTTAGCCAAAGATTGTTAAGGCGCCTTAACAACAGTGTTGCCAGATGCCAGCAAGGTTTTCCAGCCCAAAACCTCGTCAAAAACCGCGAGAATGCACAAAAAACCGCACAGATTTGCTTTTGCTTGTTTCTCATTTAAACACATTAAAATCATTAACAAGCTTTAAAATGACCCATTTTTCGACTTAGCCTATCCAATTTCAGAAACAATATTCAATCAAATGAACGCAAAAGTAGGCTACACGGACGTCAGACTATTATTCTATAAGCTTATGTTACGGAAAATAATGCAATAGGCTAAACATAGACTATTAATCTGTCTGTTTAGTGTCAATAGACGCTTGGAACAAAAGCATTCAGTAGGCTAGCCTAACATAAAAACATTGAGTGGATATATGAAGAGTGTCGACTCTTTGCAGATGCAGTGCGTTCATAACTGGTGGGCCAACTGTAGGCTACACAAAAAATATTTTCATAGGCCTACCCCAAATGTAGGCTAAAGGCTTGAGTCTGACACCTGTGATTTAGAACAATTAATTAATAGCCTACCTAGGCGCTATATATTCCCTGAGACAGGTAGTTAGGCCTAGAGTTTTCATGAAAATCGCGCTGAATAGGCTATTTAGGACAGTGTCAGTGCGCTCTTTGCAGAAGCAGTGCGTCCATGCATGACAACTACACGCAAAAAATATTTTCATACGCCAGATATAGGCTAAAGGCAAACTTGAGTTTGACACCTGTAATTTAGAACAATTAGTAGGCCTACCTGACAGGCAGTTAATCCTAGTTTTCATGAAAGTCGCGTTGAACGAACAGGGGTGTCAGTGCGTTCTTTGCAGAAGCAGAACGTTCATGCATGGGCCATCTCTACACAAAAAACATAGGCCTATGGCCCTTCGTGAAAATCGCTTTGAGCAATTGTTATTAGGCCTAAAAATAATTAAAAAGTTCTAGTAGGCCTAGGCTTTGTCAAACTTCCTCAACAACTGTCGGGCTGGACGGAACGTGGGCCGTAGTCCTATGTCAAGCCATTCGCGCAAGACCTGCGCACATCCATCAACCCTGAAAGAAGGGGTAAGTCCATCCTGTCTCGTAGGTAATCTTTCAGCAGTGTGCACATTCATGAAGAGATTGACTGTAATGACAAAATGCTCTTTGCCCACTTTGGCATATTGACATTGTCAGTCAGCTAGCTAAGTTTGAAAACCCCGCGAGCTGTGTGTTTGAATGGCGGTCTGCGCCAGAGTAGGGGAGAACCGGACTGAAACACTTTTTAATTAAACGTAATTTACAAAGACATCGTAAAACACTGAAAGCTAATATTTTGTCACAAGCAAACTACATCGGTCCTCTGTCAAATACAGTTGCATTTTCAGCTCTGAACAAAACCATTCAGGATTTATTTAAGGAGAAATCGAACATGCGTTTTGTTTCATTCGTCCCTCCAGACCGGGATAAATGAAACGACATGGGGGACGAAAGAAACATACAGCTTAAACTTCCCACAACTTCAATATTTGACAACATCATGAATGGTACTTGAAATATGTGTTAATTTGGATAAATTACTGCTGGGCTTTACTGTCTGCTGTGAATATCTAACAACTAATTGCGGTCATTGTGAAGCGCATATCTCGCGGTTATGGAAATACCATGCACTATGCCATTTATATGGCTAGAATGCATGTTTCGATACATAAGGTGACGTGAGCTGAGAGTGTCTGAGTTTAGGGGGGCACGTCAGCCAGAGGGTGTGTGAGTGAGTGAGTGAGAGACTGCTGCCTGCTGACCAGAGACGGTCGCTGGAAGAAGGGTCTGAAGTGCCTTTGTTTCGGCTACAAAAACGCCGAACTTATCCGAAACCAGCCCAATTTTTATACACCCGCCCAAACCCATTTTTGCCCGCAAAATAGATTGCAAAACCGCCCAATTGGGCGGGAAACCGCCCAATCTGGCAACCCTGCTTAACAATCTTTGGCTTAGCCTATAAATGCAGTTGCATCCATTTGGATTGGGGGGTGACAGGTCAATCATTTTGGCCTCTTCATGACAGGTTCAGTGTGTGTTACGATCGCGCCCCCTGCCCCACCCCTCAAGTGGATTTGTCCAAGCAGCCGCTTGGTTTGTGGGGAAATATAGCCTACGAGTCCATGCATGGTAGCCTAGGCTATATAAGTGCCCTCCGCTGGCTGGTGTTCACATCATCGCAGTTTAACCGTAAACAGCAATCAGAGGTGTCTAATTTTATTCCATAAATATATTGTTTTCATAGACGTAAGTTGCACGCGCTACGAAGAGCTTCCATTTACTGCACCATGTAGGCTACTGTAGTGCGGTTTGTCTGTCAACATAAAACAATCTCCGGGTACCTACAATTTTCGCACAACTTGGTGGAAAAGTGTAGCACAGGTTAAAGAAAACCTATTCATGTTTGGACTCAAAAGGAACTTCAAAGTATTTCCCATATAGTAGCCTTTTAGCTCACAACGACAATGAAAGTGGAACTTGGAAAGTGGAAGTCTCTCCACCGAGTGTTACATTAGATGCACAATCAATCTCGATGCACGTAAAAAGTATCAACTGGTAGGTTAGTAACGAAGGTAGCCTAATTTTGCAAAATGTGATGACGGCACACAAACTTGGGCAAAAACGTTTAGTATACACTTGTGGTGATAGCCTACAGTTAATGTGAATCGCTGACTACAACCAATGTAGAAGATTTGCACCAAATAGGCCTAAAGGCTGTGGTTGTGTTTCTACAACATGTTGGCACAAATCGTAATTTCTGTCAACTATGACGATCTCCATGCATGTTCAGTAGCCTATATTTTTCATTTAGTCAAACAGTGACATGTGGTTTAATCAGTGTTGGGCAAGTTACTTAAAAATCGTAATATATTATGTATTACTTATTACTGTCATTTCAAAGTAATTCATTACATTATAATATTACTGTCTCTGAATTGTAAGGCATTACACTATTGTATTACTTTTAAGTTACTTTTACCAAAATATCTAGAAATATGGATTTGTAATTCTAAATGCAGTTTATTATGCTTAATGTAGCTCATTGCACTTCTAATGGAGGGTGATGTGGTACAACATAATGACTGAGCTAGGCTTAAGGCTACAGTAGAATGCAATAGGTGCAGTGATGGCTCATGATGCAATACAAGGAACAATCATAGCCAGAATTTTGTTTAAAGAAGACAAAAGGTCAAAGTCTGGTCAATTGTGATAGAAATGCTGTAACTTTAGGCTTAGGCCTACTCATTAAAATCAACAGAGAGCCCACTACCTGTATATTGTAACCCAAAACTTAAAGACATGTCAAGATAGGCTACACAGTGCAGCTACTGGCCATTTTGGTGCCCTAACTGATGAAATACAGTATTAACCTAAGTATGTCATCATATGGCCAACTATAAAGATGTAATCTGCCTGTTCCCAGGGATGGGTAGTATTTCTGAAACATGTAATATGTGTTTCAAATGCAAAATAGTATTTTGTCATTTGTATTTTATTGGGTTGAAGGAAATGGCTCTGTATTTTGTATCAAAATACTTTATTGGTGTGTATTTTTGTATTTTAAAAATACTGCAAAATACTAAATGTGAAAAACACAAAAAAAGTAGATACTACAGACAGGTGTAATGAATAATTGGTAATTAGGCAACAATGGTTTATGTTTATCGCAATCAGCTAATGTGAGAACAGCTGTGTTCAACAACACTTACAGATTTTCAGTGACGGCTATTGCTGAAGCATCAGCCCTGGTCTGAAGCACTGGTGTGAAGTGGTACGCAAGTAAAGATGAGCAAGTTGACCTGTGCAAGTTCACATAAGGACACTGACAAAGGCAACCATGTCCCATTGTCTCCATGCCAATCTTCAACAGAAAAATGTCAGATATCTCAACCACAATGACATCAATAGATGGTAAGGTGTTGAGTGTGTTTGAATTCCCTTCCTTGTAGCATCCTTTTCTGCATTCCACAGTGGGGAGAAGTTCACCTTGTTTAATTAAATAACAATTCTATTTCCTTATTAGCTGCATACTAGAGCTTGGAGATATTAAGGCACGTCAAGTCTCTCACATACTGGAACTTCAAGGTATGATTTTCTTATTCAGTTCTGCACTGGACTTGAATTACGAATTTTGGCACAGATACACAATTATGATTTTGGCCTATTGATTATAATGTGGTTAATTGAAAGCTCTGTCAGTCATTTGGATAAGCATCAGCTAGATGACTAAATGTAAATGTAAATTCTTGAATTATTCTTAATTTTGATCACACTACATGAACTTGCATATGGTATACGACAGGGGCCAAATTGTATTGTTTTTTACTATATAGTTTTAATAGGCTAAATGTTTGGGATAAAAAAAAGCTTTTTTTGCAGTGCTTCCATACTTCCTTGAAAAAAGTATTTTGAGTATTTTCTAAATACAAAAATACAGTATTTTATTTTGATACATATGTAATATGGTTAGGCCTACTGTATTTTGTAGTTTATTTTGATACATTAAAAATGAGGGTATTAGGTATTTTACTTAGAAATACATTCTGATGTATTTTTGCCCATCCCTGCCTGTTCCCAGCATTAGCACAACACTTTGCGATGATTAGCTTGTCACCTGTGACGATATATGGTAGGCCTAAGCAGGGCTGTAGTACTCGAGTCCGGTCTTGGACTCGAGTCCGGACTCGAGACCGTTTTTCTATGGTCTCGGACTTGTCTCGGACTCGCTAGTATTTGGACTTGGTCTTGTCTCGGTCTCGGCCACTGGTCTTGCCAAATATGGCTTTTGGTCTCGACCGAGTCCAGGTGTCTTTAGGGCCATCAAAATTAACGTGTTAATCGCCGCGATTCATTTTGAAATACATAATGCGTTACAAAATATTAACTCAATAGTGTTTACCTTTGTGGGGGGCTGATGTCACGTAACGGAAGCCGCAAAACCTAAAACCGCAAGCCTGAGAGTTTATTTTACTGTCTGTGGAGTTAGCTGAAGATAAAGAGGAACCAACATTTAGCCAAATAGTAGCTTTACTGCAAACTGCTTTTCACTCTTGTTAGATAACGTTTACAATGTCAAAATGCACCAACTGCAACAGTTACATAAAGATTATACTTTTCGGGTCCTCTCCATTAAGATCCAACTTGAACGTATGCTACTCCATTTAATTAAGAGCGCGTCTGAACACACACGAGAAGGAGAGAAAACGATTGGCAGGCTCCAGCTGGCTTGTCGTTGTTGATGATAATTGATATCTCCTTTTTAATATAAGAAACTTATAAAAGGAAGGCAACAAAGACGAGGTTAGAGGAGATTGCGGATTTATCCGATTTCCACTACTGACCAGTTATAAACATGTATGTAGGCTGCACTCACTGTGATTTGAAAAATGGACAAAAATATGAAGAGTTGTCTTTGCCTTTGTGTAATGGAACTGGTGAGTCTTGAAGTCTTCAATAATTTGTTTACATGAAGCACATATTATGCCGATTGAAACACATTCCATTCAGATAGCTAGGTGACTGGCTCAGGCTCATCATTCACTTTTAATTGCAAACAGAAAATGTCTAGCTAGCATCATGTCATTACATGCTTCTATTTCCAAAGGAATGAAAACTGTTTATACCAACTTAATATCATGCTTATCATTGTTAATATTGTACAATACATGTGGTACAAACAATATTAGAGCTTGTGGACTAGCTATAGGCTATATTTCAATGGAGCTGGTAAAAAAAAGATCATTATGAGAACGTGGCCACAATGGGCTTAAAGTAACAGTGCACCATTTACAAATGAGTTAAACAGCATCATATGTGTAGTATTTCTTAAGAAATGAATACTTTAAAACACAATTACTGTGTCAGTATTATCATTTAAATAATATAAAAGTGTTTTACTTTTACCTTTGTGGTTACTCATTAATTTTGTGATTTATGTTGAAGCTTTAGTCTTTAGGAACTTTATAATTGCGGTTAATCGAGATGAATTCATTTCAAAATATATATTTTGAATCGTTTGACAGCCCTATAATAATATTGGAGAAGGGGAATGGCTACACTTACAAATCCTGGGCGTGTTCACACTGTTTTTGCTTTTAGATAATAATAATAATAACCCAAAATGATTGTCTTGATACTGTCATGCACAAGACTTTTTTTCCTATCCTGGACTCGGTCTTGACTCGGACTCGAACCTTTTTGGACTCGGTCTTGTCTTGGACTCGAACCTCTTTGGACTCGGTCTTGACTTGGTCTCGACTAGTCCTGGTCTTGGACTTGTCTTGGACTCGACAAAGGTGGTCTTGACTACAGCCCTGGGCCTAAGTGACTGACCTATCTGGGTACACTCAACACCTTACCATATATTGATGTCATTGTGGTTGAGATATCGTAATTCAAGTCCAGTGCAGAACTGAATAAGAAAATCATACCTTGAAGTTCCAGTATGTGAGAGACTTGACGTGCCTTAATATCTCCAAGCTCTAGTATGCAGCTAATAAGGAAATAGAATTGTTATTTAATTAAACAAGGTGAACTTCTCCCCACTGTGGAATGCAGAAAAGGATGCTACAAGGAAGGGAATTCAAACACACTCAACACCTTACCATCTATTGATGTCATTGTGGTTGAGATATCTGACATTTTTCTGTTGAAGATTGGCATGGAGACAATGGGACATGGTTGCCTTTGTCAGTGTCCTTATGTGAACTTGCACAGGTCAACTTGCTCATCTTTACTTGCGTACCACTTCACACCAGTGCTTCAGACCAGGGCTGATGCTTCAGCAATAGCCGTCACTGAAAATCTGTAAGTGTTGTTGAACATAGCTGTTCTCACATTAGCTTATTGCGATAAACATAAACCATTGTTGCCTAATTACCAATTATTCATTACACCTGTCTGTAGTATCTACTTTTTTTGTGTTTTTCACATATAGTATTTTGCAGTATTTTTAAAATTACAAAATTACTATTTTGCATTTGAAACACATATTACATGTTTCAGAAATACTACCCATCCCTGGGAACAGGCAGATTACATCTTTATAGTTGGCCATATAATGACATACTTAGGTTAATACTGTATTTCACCAGTTAGGGCACAAAAATGGCCAGTAGCTGCACTGTGTAGCCTATCTTGACATGTCTTTAAGTTTTGGGTTACAATATACAGGTAGTGGGCTCTCTGTTGATTTTAATGAGTAGGCCTAAGCCTAAAGTTACAGCATTTCTATCACAATTGACCAGACTTTGACCTTTTGTCTTCTTTTAACAAAATTCTGGCTATGATTGTTCCTTGTATTGCATCATGAGCCATCACTGCACCTATTGCATTCTACTGTAGCCTTAAGCCTAGCTCAGTCATTATGTTGTACCACATCACCCTCCATTAGAAGTGCAATGAGCTGCATTGAGCATAATAAACTGCATTTAGAATTCCAAATCCATATTTCCAGATATTTTGGTAAAAGTAACTTAAAAGTAATACAATAGTAGTGTAATGCCTTACAATTCAGAGACAGTAATATTACAATGTAATGAATTACTTTGAATAAGTAATACATAATATATTACGATTTTGAAGTAACTTGCCCAACACTGATTAAACCACATGTCACTGCTTGACTAAATGAAAAATATAGGCTACTGAACATGCATGGAGATCGTCATAGTTGACAGAAATTACGATACTGATTATATAATATCCTATAGGTCCAAATCTAAATGTTTGGGTTCAGTTTATGAAGTGTTGCTACAGCATGATACTGTGTGTTTGTTATTTATGGGGGGGAATCAGGGGGGGATTTTGGTATCGGTGGGCTTGTGTGTGTGTGTGTGTGGGGGGGGGGGGGGGTCGTCGGTCCAGTAGTGGGCCAGTCCAGGAGAAAATTGCCAGGGCCGAATTTTGTTCCCAGTCCGACCCTGCTCAAGCATGAATGAGTTTGTAAGTTAGGCTACGATGTACATAGACGGAATATGATTATTCTAAAGTTTCACTTGTAAGTAGCCTTCAGTTTAACATATTTATCTAACACTGTATATCTTTCTTCTATTTCTGTTAGGTGCCGCTTCACTCAACTGGATGGTCAGGCTGACTGCAACCGTAGGCCTACTGAATAGATGGCAGGGAAGCACAGCACACGGGAATTTATAAATGAAGAAGAGTGAATAAATGCACTTGCTTTTCAAACTGATAACAAGTTGTCAATGGTTATTTATGCAAGCTTGTGTAGCCTAAACCAGACATACCTAGGCCTAGCCAAATGTATCCTGGCTGTAGATAAAGCAGGGTATGAATTTCCCAATATTTTGCCAGATTTATAGTGGTTTACTGCGGTTTAATATGAATTGAAATACCATTGAAATCGCATTGATCTTTAGTTTGGTTGTAATTTCAACATTGTTTCAATATTTATTTTAATTGAAATACAATTGAAATTCCGCTGGTCTATAGTTAATAAATCAACATTGTTTCAATATTAACTGAGGGTGCAAACTGATGTTAAATCAACATCGAAATCCGACATTGATTCAATGATTTATGGTTGACAATGTAATGTTGATTCTACATAGTTTCAATGCCCGTCTGCTATCTGGGCTAGCTCAGTCATTATGTTATACCACATCGCTCTCCATTAGAAGTGCAATGAGCTGCATTGAGCATAATAAACTGCATTTTGAATTCCAAATCCATATTTCTAGATATTTTGGTAAAAGTAATATAATAGTAGTGTAATGCCTTACAATTCAGATACAGTAATATTATAATGTAACAAATTACTTTGAAATGACAGTAATGAGTAATACATAATACATTAAGATTTTGAAGTAACTTGCCCAACACTGATGACAACCATCACTTTCTATGTGTGTGTATGTGTGTGTGTGGAGGGTTAATCAAATTCTATGATTGACACTGATGTGAATGATCTCACAAATTACACAAACCAAATCAAATTTTAAAAAATCGCAAAAGTATCGAAATCGAGATTCTTCGCTTAGTATTGGTATTGAAACAATAATGTTGGTATTGTGACAACAGGAGTTGGGGATGTGTCTCACCAAAGCTGAGACCAAACCTACGCCCTAATGACAGCGGGAATGTCAATGCACATTCAGATCGGAAGAGCACCGCGACTTGCCAGTAGCGGAGAGCGCTCTTTCTCAAAACCGGGACTCGAAAAGATCCAATGAGCCAACGCAGATTGAAACAACTGTCTGATGTCCATTTATATTCTGCACGAATTTGATTTGAAAAAACAATGAAGAAAAACTTCTAAAGGTAGGCTAGGAATAGGCTATTGCATTTCTAAAACTGATAGTTCCAGTCCTTGATTGTGATTGGCTGAATCGCGTAAAATGCAGCATAAACATAGGCTACACCTTGACCGCATTTCGTTTTACTGCGCTACCATAACTTGATACAAAAGTTAAAGTAGCTGCGTCTCGACGTTTCTTTGCAACCATTCAGATAGAGGAAATGTAGGCTATTTCTTGGCGGAAGAGTGAATATCTATGAATAAATAGGTTCCATTTCTAGTTGCTGTGCTTTTACTTTATGAAACGTTGCCAGGTAATACTAACAGTTTTAGAAAAGCAATAAAGCCACTCGAGCCCGTATTACACTGATTCTAGCTACAATGTTGGTTGTTGCTGTAAGGAAGTTGTCTGCACGGATGTCTTGTCTGTGAGTAGTCTATTTGGTGGTTCAATTGCTGCATTTTAGGATGCTGCCTGATGTAAGTAGGTCTAGGCCAGTTGTTGCTTGTCTTATGTGTGAGTAGTTGGTGGTTCAATTGCTGTTCTTTAAGGATGCTGCCTAGTGTGAATAGGCCTGTTTGGTGTTAAGCTGTTGCTGTACCAACATTACAATGATGTAGTATGAGTATCTGGTGGTATGTTATAAATAAATGTTATAAATGGCTTTATATAGGCCATTTTGTGGGAGGGGGGCCTCACAGAAAATGTAGCCTAGGGGTCCATGACCACCTTAATCCGCCCCTGATGGCTGCCATTCATTTTTTACACTCCATTACACTCCACTATAAGCCTACAAAAGTGCTATTAGGGCCTAATGAAAAGCAAGCAGTTAGAATTTTTATTTATTTCAGCTCCTTACAGCAGCCTACATAGGCCTTGGTGTGCTATGTCTTATAGCTATATTTGCTAGGCCTTAGGTCTGTCACTATGTCTTTATTCATTGCAAAAGTAGCAAAAGTAGCAAAAGTAAAAGTAGGAAGAAAAATAAAAACTGAAGTAAAGTACAGATATCCCCATTCATACTTAAATACTGCACTTAAGTATTTCTACTTCTATTGTTATTTCTTCTACTTCTAAAGTATCTTCTAGCCTACTTTATTTCTCTAACATCTCTGCTCATTATGCAGCCCATAATCAGTTGGGTGAACATCTAGTCCTTCTAGTTGCAGAGGTCACAGCTGCTAGGCTAGCGCAATTATGTGTTAGCCTGGGACGGTATGGATGCCCCCCCCCCCCCCCCCCCCCCCAAATAAATAAATAAATAAATAAATCTGATTACGAGTTATGAATCTATGAATTTTGTGCCGCCATCAGCCATCACAGCCAATTAAACTTTAGACAGCCGCAGCAACTTCAAAGATCACTGGACCAAATCCTTCAGACATAAAAGAAATAAGCAGTTTATCAACAAGGCTATCACGATTTTAGAACTGTTACATTCATGACGCTTATGATAATGTTACAACAGTAGGCTACCGCAAGTTTTGGCTGCGTCAGGTTGTAACAAAGGTAGGTCCTGCTAGCCTAGGCCTACATGTCGCTGTTAAGTTAAATTCTTAACAAACTAGAACATATTTTTTTAATTCTTTCATGGAGTAAACATGTATGACTCCTTTCTGGCCAAATTTCACAGCTTTCACGTTTAACAGCTTTATGTAAATCAAGTTTGAACGGAGAGAATAGAAAAGTGTTAAGACTGTGCCAGTTCTCCCCTACTCTCGCATACATGGATTTCTATGCAACGTCACGAAAACATGCGTGCGCAACTATGAGGCAGAAAGCACCATAGAACAGCATAGAGCAGTGCTGTCCATGAAAAGAATAAAATTAGTTTTTGTGCTGAAAACGGCACCAATTCGAAATCACGATGGTTAGAGAATGTTCAATATGTTCAATATCCCTAACGGAATGCATGTCTTCGCCAAAAATGACAAAATACGATGTTATATTAATAATGCAAATGAACGGCAAACTCTGAAATATTGTCTGAAATGAGATGTTATTATCATTGAGACAACAGGGGTATACAAAAATTCAGATTGTAGCTTACTATTTAGCAGCCGACTATAAGTTTATAACGTTGTGGACGGCCACCAAGCGTCTTCTGCCCCATGTGCGTGCATCTAGTTTTGTTAGTAAACTGGAAACCCGTGTATAGGCTAGGCCTACTAAACAAATGAAATGTTGGAACATTGCGCTCCCCAACACAAACGCGAAAGGTCGGGTTTGCATCATCTTTTGATGATAAGTTTTGTTTGTTTTGTTTTGAAAACGGAAGGTTAGCCTACTTAATGTAACTGTGGTTCTCTGAGAATCAATGTCATAAGATGGTTCATCACATTTCACATCACAACATTACATACGTGCACACATCATGTGCAGGCATAGTGGGATTCGACTTCATGTACCCGCCTGCAGACGTCTTAAACTGACTGCATAACGTGATTATTTCTGAGATTCTGCTATGTTTTCAACCCGGAATTGTACATATGTCATGGTTGAAAACGTATTAGAATCTCAGAAATAATCACGTTATGCAGCCAGTTTAAGACCTCTGCAGGCGGGTACATGAATGTTTCACAGAATTTTTTTTTTTTTTTTGCGGTGATGACTGTGACAAGCTCAGACCTGCGGTAGGCGTCACGTGACCGCGGTATTGCGGTAATATTCCGTCCCAGCTCTACCCCAGCTCTGGAGCGGAGCGCTCTAGAATCTTTGACTAAGAGTGAGCAGAGAGGGTTAAAGCAGAGCGGAGCAATCAAGGATCTTTGGAGTGAGTGAGTCTTCGTTGCTATGGATGACGTTATTACTCATGCACGAGCTTGACTGAAGTGACCACCTTGATTGGCTGATGATTGTAACGCGGGCATGATTCCAAACACCTCCCTTACGATGATGAGTGACAGGTGACAGGTCTGAGAATGCGTGCGCTACACAAGGACGGAAGATGATGAATAACTGAATAAAAAGGCCTAGCCTAAATTAATCAAGAGTAAGGCAAAGCAAATAGCCTAGTAGCCTAATGAAACATAGGGATTGATGTAGTATCTTTGTAACATTATTAAATTAATCTGTTACTATGCCTACGTTTGCAAAAGAGAACATTTTAATTTGATTCACAATAATGTTACATTTAATTTACATGTTGACAATGAGTAGCCTAGTTTTGGTTGTTGTCGGTGGCGTTATTGCCTGTTAGTTATTGCCTACAGTGCAAAATTGCTTCCTCACGATTGGAAGCTCCTGTAGCCGCAGGATTTCAAAACATGGTGAAATGCCACAAAACTGGTTTGTGAATAGGTCTGTGAGTTAGGAGTCCTTTCGACTTCTTTTAAGCTGTCACAGAGGTGGGAAGGTGTGATTTGTTGGGGGCAGGGCCGGATTAACTGGGCACAAATGTCTGATGGCCCCCCCTGCCCCCCAGCCAACGTGAATCAGGTGGTCAGTTAATAGGCCTATATCGTGAAGATTTTTCTTGCCATCTAAGGCATGAGCGCATCTGTGAGGCCAAGCCTCACCAAGTAGCCCGTTTGTTTACAACTAACATTACATTTAATTAAACTGCTTATAGGCAATGCCGAAATAGTTGTCAACATTTTGAATATTAGTGTCGGGTAAATTAGGAAATGTTCTCAAAGTAGCCTTATGGCTGGAAGCTGCTTGGGATCCCCCCCTGTCAAGCAATATAACCATACAAACGCGCGGCACTCATTGTTTCAATGAGGCAGGGCATGCCCAATGAAAATAAATTAACACAACACAGACCCCGCTTCTCTCGCCTCAGTCACTGAAATGAACGAAACACAGAACCTGCTTCTCTCACGGCAGTCACTGACAGTAGCCTAGAATAAATGCATGGGGAAGAACACTTCCCCATGACAAAGACATCGTAAAACACTGAAAGTTAATATTTTGTCACTAGCAACATACATCTGTCCTTTGTCAAATGTGTTACGTTCCAAGTAGCCTAGTGCGTAATTCTGCTTCATAAAGTTGAACAAATACATTTGCTTATTTCACAGAAAAATATAAATAGCCAGTTTAGGGTCTACAGTGCAGAGTTGGTAAATTATGGTAGGCCAACTTGGAGTGAACATACAAACAGGGGAAATTCTTTCTCTAGTAGCTGAGTAGCCTGATGGTAGGCAGGTGCACACGTAGACATACGGCCGAACATGCAAGCGCCAATGAATCGTGCTCTCACGACAATCACTCCATTAAACTTAAATAGGTTAACATCACTTTAAGTTCGCCTTCAAGCAAGGAAAACGATGATTTGAAGACATCTGTTTCGTTGGAAGGGCAAGGGGGTAGCAACAGGGCAACACAAAGACAGGCCCGATGGCAGGGCTAATGTTATGAGAGTATTAAAATATGGGATATTCTACGGGAATACATTAAAACGACAAGACAGTGGGGGGAAAGTTAAAATAAGTGATAAACACGGAAAAAGTTGGCATGCATTGTTTCGGTCCCCGTGCACAGGGATTATTTGTCATATTATTAATCAGATATGATTATTTGTGAAATTGTGCAAACAGGTGCAACACATTTGAAAAGGAAGGACTGGTAGCATGCAAGCTCCCGGGAAAGATTGATTTAAGTGTGTCTTTGTGGCGCAAGCGCGGGCGGAAGACAGCGACAATTGGCAGTGGAGGGTCATGTCTTTTTTGACAATTCTGTCGGAGGGTCATTGAACCATTTCTAGCAGGCAAGGGAGGGTCATGCAACTTTTGACTGAAGCACTCAAAATTCCTCCGGTGGCCCCTTCAATAAATAACGATCAGTCCCTAGATTGCTGCTGGGCTATATGTCTTGGTTCATGTCTGTTAACAACTCATTGCTGTCAAACGCATATCTTGCGGTTGCATCCATTACAAACAAACATGCATGTGAACGTCTAGGATTGGGGAGAGCACTAAATGCTCTACTAAATAAGCACGAAGTCAAACCTTTAAATGAAAAACACTCTTTAATAATCAAAAAAATAAACCGCTAATGAAGTAAACTTGTGACCATCAAAAATCGTTTATCGCCTGTAACTCTGTAATAACAGGACGTAACAGGAAGGCATTTGGCTGAGCAATGGAGGTTAATATGCTCTATATTTTGTCCAAATGATGTCTGTCTATCATCGTTGCACTCGGAGAAAACCAGAATGTTTAATTTGTCCTGCGTTTCTTCTACGGCTGCAAACGGGATTCACTCGCCGTTAACCAAATATTTCTTTGGGCAGGGCAGGCATATTTCTGGCTATTAAATTATTTCTAAACCAGTCTGCTAAAGTCTGTAGTTAAGTCTGTGTAGGGTTTTCCAGGCTCCATTTCTTTTTACGAGACACCCTGCTCACTTTAGACATCTGCTGGTTGTTTGGGTTGTTGCAGCGTCGTTGCAGCGTCACTGGAAAAATACAAATTAAAGTCGTGTGATACCGCGTGATCCCGCGCGGCGGACCGCAAGGGAAGCTGGCCAAATCGAAGTACTGCCCACTGTATGCCCTAAGCATTTGACCTACAACCATTTTTGACATGTCCCACCCATGCATGTATGGCTATTATTCACAGGCCTGTGCCGTTTAAAAAAAAAAAAAAAACATAGTCCAGTATTTCTTTTGAAATTGAAATGAAGTTGTATGGACTGGACTATGTTTTTCTTTTTTTTAAACGGCGACGAAATTGTGAATTTCCAGAGCACACTTGGCAATCGACTCCTACGGACTTTCCCCTTAAGATGGCAGCAAAGATGGCAACATTTCCGGAAAGGTACTGGCTTGATGAAATTCATTCTGGACTCTCTATTCGACCACATAAAGACCTCGGGATACTTCGGTTTGGCTTTAGGGACCCTCTACTCACTACCACGTAAGTGCAATGTTGTTTGGAACTGTAGAAGAGGTATAAAAATAGCGTTTTGTAGCGGCGAAATAATATGCCCTTCTCACTTCCACGCTAACGAGCTTTGACTAAAATCGGTAACATCGAACTTTCTCAAAACACATCCGAATGACATGATTTGGATGTCAACTCAACGTATGTACTCCCAATCATCCGTAAATCGATCTAAAGTGCATTTTACTCCGGATAATTCCTTTAAGGAGCTTTTGCAACATCCTTCTCTCAACAACTAACTCTAGGGGTTCAAGTGTACTTCCAATTACAGAGCCAGCTCTTTTAATCAACTTGTTGAGTTTTTTGGTGTCATTTGCCTTGATACTGGTAACCCAGCAGATGGCTGCAAAGAAAATGGTACTAGAAACAGCAGACTGGTTAAGCTTCCTCAAGAAGTATAGTCTGCTCTGTCCCTTCCTATAAACAGCCTCAGTGTTGCACTTCCAGTCCAGTTTGTTATCCAGATGTACACCCAGATCCACTACCTCCACCTCTTCCCCCATGATGGAGACAGTGTTCAACTTTGTCCTAGCCCTCCTAAAGTCTACTACCATCTCTTTGGTCTTGGCCACATTTAAGAGTAGGTGGTTGTTTCCACACCATGCCACAAAGCTGTTCACCAGTTCTCTATACTCAGTATCCTCCCCCATCCTTCACACACCCTACAACTGCAGAGTCATCAGAGTATTTCTGCAGATGACAGGTTGCAGAGTTGTACTGAAAGTCCGAGGTGTATAATGTGAAGAGGAAAGGAGAGAGTACAGTCCCCTGCGGTGCTCCTGTGCTGCTAACCACCTTCTCGGACACACATCCTCCCATCCGTACAAACTGTGGTCTTTCCGTCAGGTAATCAACAATCCATGATGTTATGGATGTCTCCACCTGCATCCTTTGTAGCTTCTCTCTCAGCAAAACAGGTTGTATGGTGTTGAAGGCACTGGAGAAGTCGAAGAACATTATTCTCACTGCACTACCAGCTTCATCCAGGTGGTTGTGGGCTCGCTAAAGCAGGTAGATGATGGCATCTTCAACACCAACCTCACGTTGATTGGCAAATTGCAGTGGGTCCATTGAGGTGGTCACCTGAGGTCTGAGGTGTGCCAACACCAATCTCTCCAGCACTTTCATGCAGTGTGATGTTAATGCCACTGGTCTGTAATCATTGAGGACTGATGGAGAAGACTTCTTGGGTACTGGAACAAGGCATGATGTTTTCCACAGCACTGGAACCTTCATCTGACACAGGCTGTGTTGAATAGGCACTGTAGAATCCCACATAGCTGTTCTGCACAGGCCTTCAGGACCCTGGGGCTTATGCCATCTGGGCCTGCAGCTTTGCTCTCACACAGACTCTCCAGCTGCCTCTTTACCTGGCTCTTGGAAACATACAGGCTGATAGGGGAGGTAGAGGAGGGCCCTGTATTTCCTAAAGCAGAGGAGGTTGCTAATGGCGCTGTGTTGCAGTCCATGGTGGTGATCGAGAGGGTCGAGGAGGTTTGAGGATGCAGCTGAAGGGGTGGTGGATTTGAGGGGCAGGGGGAAGCAGTGGGTCCTGTGCTGAACCTGTTAAAAAACACATTCAGCTTGTTGGCTTAGTTCAGGTTTCCCTCAGCCTCAGCCCCTTTCGCTTTGAACCCAGTGATGGTCTTCATTCCCAACCACACATCCTTCATGTTGTTTTGCTGGAGTTTATTCTCCAGCTTCCTCCTATATGCCTCTTTGCTCTCCCTCAGCTTTATTTTCAGTTCCTTCTGCACACTCCTCAGTAGCTCTCTGTTCCCATCCCTGAAGGCCCTCTTCTTTCTGTTAAGCACTGTTTAGGTCCCTGGTTATCCATGGCTTGTTGTTAGGGAAGCACTGCACTGTCCTGGTAGGCACGATGTTATCCACACAGAAATTGATGTACTCAGTTATGCAATCAGTCATGGAATTGATGTCATCACCATGGGGCTTGAGTACATCCCAATCTGTAGCCTCAAAACAACCTTGAAGTGTTTCAGTCACTACCTGAGACCACTCCCTAACAGTCTGTGTGATCACAGGCTGTTCCTTAACAACAGGTGTATATGTTGGGGTAAGATAAACCAGGCTATGGTCAGATCTACCCAGTGGAGGAAGGGCAGTGAAGCTGTAGGCACCCTTAGTGTTTGCATAAAGCAAGTCCAGTGTTTTATTCTCTCTAGTATGGCAGTTAACATATTGCTGAAAAGTTGGTAGTGTTGCAGAGAGAGAAGCATGATTAAAATCCCCCACAAAATATATATTGCATTGGGTATTATCAATAAGGGTGTACATCCAATACCTTCAGGCCTGTGAGCACAGGAGGGTAAGTGGGATCTGTCCCAACTTATGTTTTATAATTTGTTTTTCCCCCCAACATAATATATTAATATATAATATGTTATGGGGTGGGGTGGGACATGTTAAACATGTTTTTAGTTTGAATCCTGATTGTATAAGCTTTCAAGAAAATATATGGTTTATGAGGTCTTATCTGTTACATCTATGGTGCTGGGCTAAATGTTGTCAGCCATACCCCCAATTTGCCAATGGCCAATTTATTATTATGGACTGCATAATAATGAGAAGGTGAGACATACCTCATGTCATATCACATCACATCCTGAGGGTATAAGCTTTCAGGAAATATATTATTTATATGGTAGAATCAGTTTAGAGACCAAAATGTACTGGTGTACTGGTACTGGTTGTACACTTTTGCCTACATCCAAAAAATCCCATTCATTTTAATGGGACATCTACATTTCCCATTACTCTAATTGGAGAGTAACTTCTTGATAAGCTTACTTGGCCCTTGAACCAAAATTGTTCTATAGACCCCTATCTTCCATTTGGAAATGAAATTGAAACTTTTGCATCAATTTGAAATGACTAAGTGCCTAGGCACCCCACTATCTCGATTTGTCTGTCATCACTATCCCAACAGAGAATGCACTTTTCGTTTGAGCCACTGAATCATGTATATGCTGATAGCCTAATAGCGTGAGATGACATGTCTTGCTCAGAGTTTTACAGTGCATCAGTGCAAGATAAGCAACTAGGCTAGTTTACTGCAGAGACAGAAAAAAACAGATATAGAGATAACAGAGATAAAATCTGGCTTCACCAAATTTAGAACTGTGCTTCCTGAGATGTAAATCAGGTTTAGAGGCCAAGTATACTTGCATATACAAGGAATTTGTTCTCTGCATTTATCCCATCCGTGAATTAGTGAAACACACAGAGCACACAGTGAACACAGCGAAGTGAAGCACACACTAATAATATGATGTGGGCATGGGAGAGCAGTGCTCAACCACTTCCCTCGCCCACATTTTTCCTACTGGTCGTGGATCGAACCAGCAACCCCAGATCAGGTCAATGGACAGCTGAAGAAACTCCGACCTAGGAAGGCAGCCGGGCCGGACAGACTGTGTCCAAGGCTGCTTAAGGTCTGTGCTGCTGAACTGGGGGAGCCACTGAAGCACATTTTCAACCTGATTCTCCGTCTCGGACGAGTACCAACACTGTGGAAGACATCATGTCTCACCCCTGTCCCTAAGAAGTCACACCCAATGGAGCTTAATGATTACAGGCCTGTCGCTCTAACATCACACATGATGAAGACAATGGAGCGACTGGTCCTGCGCACTGGTACCTGGTACGCCATGCACTAGACCCGCTACAGTTTGCATACCAGGAGAAAGTGGGCGTGGACAATGCCATCACTTATCTCCTACACAGGACACATTCTGACCTAGACAAGGGGGAAAGTGCTGTGAGAATCATGTTCTTTGATTTCTCAAGTGCTTTTAACACCATCCAACCCCTCAGACTGAGAGACAAGCTCTTGAAAATGGGTGTGGACGCTCACCTGGTATCCTGGATTACAGATTACCTGACCGTGCGGCCACAGTTTGTGAGACTGAAGAACTGTCTCTCTGACACTGTGATCAGCAGCACCAGAGCTCCACAGGGAACTGTGCTCTCGCCAGTCCTGTTTACCCTGTACACATCTGACTTCTGTTACATCACTGAGTCATGCCACATGCAGAAGTTCTCTGATGATACTGTAATTGTGGGGTGTATCAGGGACGAACAAGAGGAGTACAGGAGCCTGGAGGACTTTGTGCAATGGTGCAAACTAAACCACCTTCCACTCAACACTTCAAAGACCAAGTAGATGGTGGTGGATTTCCACAGGTCAAAGCCCACTCTGCTACCAGTCTCCATTGATGGGGTCAATGTGGAGGTGGTAAACACCTACAAGTATATGGGCTTACAACTGGACAATAAACTGGACTGGTCAGCCAATACTGAAGCACTCTACAAGAAAGGGCAGGGCAGACTGTACCAGAGACTTTCTAATGTGGAGATACAGCACTCAAAAAATCCTCCATAGAAATGCATGGGGCTAGTTTGTAACGCCGTTGTCTACACATATCCCACTCCTTCCTCGGCAAAACGTCGACATGTGAATACATTGAGCCAATCATGTGGTGTGTTGTGAAGACATCGTGCCAATCATGTGTTGTGAACTCGCCGCTAGAGCAAGATTGGTGTCGTAAAGCCTTGCGCACATGCATTTCTGCCGAATAGGATGCCCGATGAGTGCCCAAAAAGCATTGCAATATGGCCGCCGAGTGGAGGGACTTGCCTAAAAGGACTTTGGCTGTACTTCCTGAGGAGGTTGTGGTCCTTCAATGTCTGCAGTAAGCTCCTCAGGATGTTTTACCAGTCTGTTGTTGCCAGAGTCCTCTTCTATGCTGTGGTAGGCTGGGGAAGAAGCACAAAGAAGAAGGATGCTGGGCGACTAGATAGGCTGGTAAGGAAAGCTGGCTCTGTCGTGGGAGCCGAACTGGAGTGCATCACTTCAATATCGGATTAAAAAAAACCCTGAACAAACTGATTAGCATCTTGAACAATGAATGTCATCCACTCCAAAGCACTATTGTGAAGCAGAAGAGCCTGATCAGCTGAAGACTTCGCTCACTGTCATGCACAACTGACAGACTGAGGAAGTAATTTGTCCCCAGGGCCATTGAACTGTTCAACGCTTCACTTAAGGGTAGAGGAGGGATAGACTTCTCTGCATAGTCTGTTTACATGCTATATTAGCACATTTGCACAACCCCTCCCTCCTGGACTGTGGCCGTACTTGATGCTTAATTACCTTATAATCAATACTTGGCTGTAACCCTTTTACCTCAACCTGTTCTTGCACTGACATAGTTGTGTGTATATTATCTTGTCTACATTATGCATTATTCTCTTATTGTCCATATTACTATCCCCACCCTTTCAACTGTATATTGCACCTTGCTTGTGTCTGTTGAGGGGTCCACGACCATCATGGCACCCTTGACAGGGACAACAAGGAAGCAATCATCCTCAGCTGCACTCTGAATTACAGGCTCAGTCCCTGCCCTGTCATGCTTTGATCATCCTTAAGCACACTGTTGATATTTGATTTAGTTTATATAGTATATTTAGTATTTCAGTATCATGTTTATATTCTACTGTCTCTATTGTACAGTGGAGTTTTTCTATATGTATGTATGTATGTACTTTTTCTGCTGTAAGTGCATGTTGTGTGTGATGTCTGGATGCTACTGAGACCTTGAATTTCCATTTGGGGATCAATAGTATCTATCTATCTATCTATCTATCTATCTATATATTTCAAAATAAAATACAAAATACAGTAACCATATTATCTATCAAAATAAAATACTGTATTTTTGTATTTTGAAAATACTCAAAATACTTTTTTCAAGGAACTATGGAAGCACTGCAAAAAAGCTTTTTTTATCCCAAACATTTAGCATATTGAAAATATATAGTAAAAAACAATTTGGCCCCTGTGATACCAAATAGTATACCGTATGCAAGTTCATGTAGTGTGATCAGAATTAAGAATAGCACACAAATGTAAATGTATTAAGAATAATACATTTACATTTGTGACCAGGCATGGCAAAACCAGGCTCAAGTTGCGAAAAACGACTTTAAAGTTTTTTTCTTCCAAAATTAGTTATTTTCGTTTTTTTGCAGAATGTGCAAGTTGAAGTCCTAAAGAAGCAATTCCATGTTTCAGATAACAGCATTGGTTGCTTTAAAAGTGTATATTTTGTCTTTGAAAATGGTTAAGTTTCAGGAAGTAAACCAGTGTTTGAATTGGGCATGACTATTAGCGCTCTTTTGTTTTGTTGGCCAATCAGCTGTATGCTAGAAGTAACCTCATGGCTACTTACTGAACCAGCATGCTGTTTGTTTACAATTGGAATGGAGATGGACAAAGCACAGCGGATTGCAGATGACCTGAATCTGATGATGAAGGCGAGTTCATTACATTGGAGAACATCCCCAGGCGCGCGGGAACCTATTTTTGACCAGGGGTGCTGAATAACAAAAATAATGGATGTCCGACGATTTCTCACCCCCCCCAGCGAGAAGTTTTAGAAAAGTCCTGGGCAGCCACAAATTCCAATGTTCCGCTACAGCACTCCGAGTCCACTGCGCCCACCCTAACCTCACAGAAGCGCTTGACATCGTTAGCCTATTTCAGTATAGCTAAGGAAAATTACTTTTCTGATCGTCAAAACCACACCAGAGATGTTAGGCTTTAAATATAGGCTAATAATCAGGCTGCAATGATCTCGCAAATAATTTCTGAATAGCCTAAAGTGTGTCGTCTCCACAGCAAGTATGTGCCCTAATAATTTCTATCTTAGCGACTAGATAGTGAATGATTTCACTAGCTATGCATTTATTATTTTTGCAAAACTGTAAAGGCCCATTCACACCAAGAACGATAACGATAGCTATAAATAAACATCGTTCTCGTTAATATGAATGACTACGTTCACACATAAACTATAACGATAACGACATGAAGAACGATATCTTGGGGATCAGCCAATCAGAACCCATTGAATTTTAACCGTCACATTCATTAACACAAGAAGAGACTTTGTTTATAGTTGTTCAGTGTGAACGCTTTTATCGTTATGGTTATAGTTATTGTTATCGTTTTTGGTGTGAATAGGCCTTTAAACACAATTAAAGTTTCTTTCAGCTTATCCATGTTTTTTTTTGAACGTGTAAATCGCATAGAATATGTAGGCCTATATCAACCATAGGCCTACACACTTGATCGCTATCACATAGATCAGTGTTTCTCAAACTTTTTCAGACCAAGGACCACTTAACCAATGAAAAAAAACCTCACGGACCACCTAGCTAAAAAAAAAAGAAGAGTAGACGTACTTCAACAGTATATTACACAATAGGCCTCACCTTGCTTATTGTCAGAGGATTCATATGATTTAAACTGGCGTAGCATACATAGGCATGTTGCAGAACTGTTTGAATTTACATACAAGTTGGTTCAATATTGCAAACAACTCATCTATATTATATTTTACCCTGTCTGCTTGCGGACCACTTGGGATAGCTTGCGGACCACTAGTGGTCCCCGGACCACACTTTGAGAAACACTGACATAGATGAAACCACGCTACGGTTCTTACAGTAACTGACTCACGTTCACGTTGATCTCTATAACTGTTACTTTTTAGTAGCCTATATTCGAACCTATCCATAACCCTTTTTTGCTATTTGACTCATCATTTCACATACAAAGATATAAATAATGTCAGACAGCGAATTAGTAATTATTTAAAAATATATATAATATTTTTTTTAAATCTATCTCCTGCCAGCAGGGGGTGCTGCAGCACCCTCAGCACCCCCCTTCCCGCACCCTTGAACATCCCTAATCTAGAGCTGACCTTAGCCAATGATAATTACAACGAGGAAGAATCCTAGATCGTAAGATATCAGATGCTATTTCCACAGTTACATTTGACGGGGATAAAGTTTGTGTGTTAGAAACGTTATCCATTGCTACTAGCATCCGTGAGTGTAACGGATGCCAGCTATCTTAGCTGTGCTTGTAGAACGTTGGTAAACCTCACTCCCCGACGCCTCAAGAGTGCTGCTGGCATGCGAGCCAGAAGCCTGGGCTATTGGTTCAATTGTTAGCGCGCTCGCCTCCCGATCCGAGGTGCTGCTGTTCGCGGGTTCGAGTCCGGGCATGTGCATGGCTGAATCGCGCAGGTTCAACACAACGCAGGTTACATAAGCACACGACGGGAAAAAAAAGAAAAGAAAACGTCAAAACCGACCAATCCATGGCCATGCCAATTACTGCCATCCCTTGCTGTGATCCTCAGTCTAGCCCTTGTTTATATAGCTCAGCCCAGAGCCATAGGCTCTCTATGGCTCTGGCTCAGCCATCACCTCCTTGTAAAGACTGCGCTGTTCCAGGACCTCAGGACTGTAGTCTTCATAGATCCCAATGGGTCTACCATTGTACCGCAGCTCCCCCTCCTCCTACGGGCTTCAAGGACCACCTTCTCCTTCACCTTGTAGTTGTGAAAGCGGATGATGACAGGTCTGGGTTTCTCACTTGACTTTGGTTTGAGTGCAAGAGACCTATGGGCAGAGGTCCAGCTCAGGTGGAGAAGGCAGGATGTCATCGCCTATGACTGTATGCAAGAGCTCGGAGAAAAACGTTGTAGGACGTCCACCCTCAATAGATTCAGGTAGGCTGATTATTCTAATGTTATTCCTGCGGCTACGTGATTCAAGGTCAGCCGTTTTAGCCCTCAACTTGGCGTTGCTGTCTGTAAGCGCAGCACAGGTTGATTCGAGCCCCCGTATGCGTTCATCAAAGTCATCCATGGCAGAGTCAATACATGTAAGTCGTTGGTCATGATCAGTAACCTTAGCCTGTACCCGATTGTTCAGTTTTTGCATCTACTCCATACACAGCCGGAACCGGAACCTCCAATCTTGCTCATCTTTACTTGCGTACGACTTCACACCAGAGCTGATGCTTCAGCAATAGCCGTCACTGAAATGCTATGAGTTTCGTTGAACACAGCTGTTCTCACATTAGCTGATTGCGATAAACGTAAACCATTGTTGCCTAATTACCAATTATTCATTACACTTGTGTGTAGTATCTACTTTTTTTAGTGTGCCCACACTCCACTCACATCTACATTATATACTGTATATATATATATATATATATATATATATATATATATATATATATATATATATATATATGTGTGTGTGTTGTGAGACTGCTCAAACTACACAACAAATCGGACAGACCAGATTCCAATGTTTGTTGGATCAAACTGATTGTGAGCTAAAATAGCAGTGCTATAAGTCAGCACCAATTTGAGGCTCCTTGCATCATTTTGTGCTTTTATGACGTCATCACATAGAGAGTATTTTGCAGTATTTTTACAATACAAAAATACACAAGTATTTTCATACAAAATACAGAGCCATTTTCTTCAACCCAATAAAATACAAATGACAAAATACTATTTTATATTTGAAATACATATTACATGTATCAGAAATACTACCCATCCCTGGGAATAGGAAGATTACATCTTTAGAGTTGACCATACGATGACATACTTAGGTAGCCTAGAAATCTAGACGCACCCTAGCAGCAGCAAATTACATTTGCTTCCAGGGCTAGTCTAGCAACTCTCCGTTGGCTTGTGAGCTCAAAAAATTAAACTTCTATCAGGCCAATCAAATCGTGTATAGAGTCGTTAGGCGGGCTTAACATAATGATTGATGGCATAGTTGCAACGGTTTGGCTTGAATTCCCTGCTACTTGAAAACAAAGAAGATGGATGTTGCTGTTTGCCAACAGTGTGACACGAGTTAAGCTTGTTTTAAGTTGGCAAAAGTTTGAACTAGCCAACAAGCTCCGCTGGTGGGAAAACGCATGGGGCTCAGCGCTGTCCTATTGCGTGCAGAGGGAATTTGAAAGACAACCGATTATCCCGCCCCTCGGACTAAGTACTGCGAACGGTGAGTGCCCAGACCCTACATTTTAATGTGGGTCTGGCTCGTCAGGCTAATACTTAGGTTAACTTTTCACCAAAATGGCCAGCAGCGGCACTGTGTAGCCTATCTTGACATGTCTTTAAGTGTGGGCTCTCTGTTGATTTTAATGAGTAGGCCTAAACCTAAAGTTACAGCAGATGGGCAGGGCGCGGGCGAACTGTAGCTCGATCCCGTTCTCTAGTGTGCGGAGAACACATTGTGAGCTTGTGCACTTCCGCCATTCTGCAATGTCGTTCGTTAGACACGGCAGCTGTGGGCTTACTCTGGGCCGACACTCTCAAGGCGGGGCATCCACTGCCACCGAGCCTGGGGACGGGTGTGTGCAGGCCGCAGCGCTGCGGCAGTGACGAGTGGCCACCATCGCTGCTGGGGCGACGGGTGAGCTGCGAGTCATTATGGTTGATCATTTTTCATTTATTTTTATTTATTTATTTTAGACGTGCAACGGGAACACACTGGCAAGCCGACTGAAATTGAGGAAAGACCCCTAGCTTATTTAGCGGGGGGCTCGCCATTCTCCAAAGGCGGCCACAAACGTCAACTGGCCTGGGGCTGACCAGTCGGACCAGGGCGAGAATCAGAACGCTCCCGGCTCCTCTTCTAGCCATGCAATGGCAGTCACCTCCCATAAAAGATTGCCTAAGTTGACTCATTAAAGGGACACCAGGCAACGTTTTCGTGTTAATTAATCATCTTCGTAAGTCGGTATATGGTTAAATGACTCATTACGGGGCGAATGAAGGCTCTCTCGCCCGCCCCTACTGCCTGTAGGAAGAATATCCCACTTGCAAGTTCGGTGTATCCTACCCGCCGACCGAAGCAGGATCAGTTTACAGCACAGAGGAAGGCTAACGAAACGCTAGAGATTGTTGCAAACGTGTGTATAATGGCAGAGCCAGCGAAGAAGCAGTGAAAACCCTTGACGGAAGACGCAAAGAAAAGGAAAAGAGCTTCAGACCGAGCGAGGGGGAGTTTCGTAGAGAAAAAGCATCAGGCTTGCCTGGTGTCCCTTTAACAGCAATGAATAGGGTTCACAATGTCTCAAAATACCTCTCGAAGTGGAGGGACTTTCAAGGACTTTAGTGTAGTTCAGTCTTGCATATATGTCCCATACAACAATTCCTGAATTTTTGATCAACAATTCCTGGGTCACTGAAACACCAGAGAATATGGTGGTCATGTAGCCCCACTAGTTATAGTTGTAGTTATGGTTGTAATTTATATTCATCCTTAATGAATGCCATTAGATAGAATATTACAAGAAGAGGAAGATCAGGGCTAAAAGAAAACACATATAAACACATCTGTTCATGAATTTGTATATGGTAAATTTACAGAGGTGCACGGGAATGCTGCAGAAAAACAAACCCTGAAGGATGACAAAAATGGGCTATGTGGATCCAACAGCTAGTCGCTCTCTCTGTTTCATCTTCATCTGTGTTTTCATCATGGTAGCACTGGGGCTGCAGATGCTTCACGTGGAGAACTACATCAAAAGGTGAGCATTTTTTTTGCCAATTATGTTTCTGTCAGTCTGATGTAAACCCATTCCACATTAACGCATTAGATCAGGGCATCATGCGTGCTTATAAATCAAAATCATTAAGATAAGAGATGTGCTCGGTGTAGTCCACAGAACAAAGGCTTTTAGGTCCATGCGCAAGGTAGACCTAACAGTGTGATTAATGTGTGAGATTTAAGCCTCATATCTGTGTCATACACAGGCTTATAACTGGCTTATGACTGGCTATGGCGGGAATCTTAAGGTTACTCACATAACCCCAGTTCACTGATAGCATAAGTGAGATGCCCCATCATAGGTTCCTCAGAAGCCATATTCCATTACGCCAGCCATCATTCGCTAGACGACTGGCGTGTGCGTTGTAAAGGAGGTACGGAAGGAGGTTTATAAGCTTACAACGCAACGTTGTTGCTTTAGTAAAGCTAACCAACCTCTTTTCGCCACCGGCAAGGCAGGTTATCTGGTGAGATACTTGACTCATGTTATCAGAGAGTTGGTGTTACCTGAGTAACCTTAAGTTGGTTTTCAAGCATTTGTTTGTTATCTCACTATGGGACTGACTCCCTACTGACTCTTGAATTGCCAGACCGGGTTAATGATGCCCTACCCATCTGAATGGTTGCTAAGACATTGCGGTGTAGACTTGCAGCTGTCAGATTTAACCTTTCACAGGCCAGGGGGAGTTTAAATAGGCTATTTGCTGAGAGTTATTTCTCTGACTATTCTCATCTGCCTTGCTGTAAACATTAGCATAATGTAGCCAGGCTACACAGTTATATAGTGTTGCGAGCTAGCTGGATACAACCTAGCTAAAATACCCAACTGAAACAAAAGCAAGTCACAAAAACACAGTAACTCCATATTTACGTTTTATCTACAGTAGGTTATGTGTTTAGACAAATAGAAACTGACTGTATTTTTCACAAATATATAAGAATTTAGGCTGCAGTTTGTCTCTCTACCTGCCAACACTGCAAGACATCCCTGAACTTGAAACTCTTCCTCTCTGATCGCGACATATGCTGTCAATCAAAAAGAGTCCAGCCACTATGACGGATCCTCCAATCATCATACAGAAGCTTGGCGTCTGGGCCATCCCACTGCCCCATTCACTCCTAGAGACGCCGGGCTTCCCTGGAAATGACGATTTTGGGGCGTTTGTCCAATAAACATCTAGCTTTTCTGCTAGATGTTTATTGGACAGATCAGCCCACTGAAAGATCAGCCCACTGAAAGTCCAGTGCCGAGCGTCTATGGGGCTTTTGATGAATTGTAACGTCACAATGTATTAGGGACGGAAAGTCACGATAAATGACCGGCAAAACTTTATTACTGAACAAACTAACCATGAAGTTGAACACGTTTTTAGCTTGTTTTAGTTGGAATTGGAAGGCTAATGCAATACAGTAATATTTTATGAAATTTTCCGTGATATTTTAGAGGAGACTGAGCTTCTCCTGTAGTCTTAGAGCAAGAGACCCGAGACCGAGCCCGAACTTGACCCGACCGATATTTCCAGCCACTATCCTCGGGCCGGGCCGGGTCCTTGATCAAGCATTTTTTTTTTTTAATCATAAGCCTACTTGGGTGGGGAGCTAAAGCTATGCCATAGTCAGAAATATTATATATTTAGCAGAGTAGGCCTAAGTAACAAGTGTGTACAAAGTTATACAAGTTAGACTCAGAGTTACAAAATGTAATTTGTAATGTCATCTGCGCAACACGTGTCATGCGCAGCTTCTCCACTCGCACGCATCACACAGGGCCTGCTGTGCTGTATTGTGTAGCTCACGCATCACACCGGGCCTGCTGTGCTGTATTGTGTAGCTCACGCATCACACCGGGCCTGCTGTGCTGTATTGTGTAGCTCACGCATCACACAGGGCCTGCTGTGCTGTATTGTGTAGCCTAAGTGCAACTCGAAGCTTGAAGATGTAAAGAAAAAAATGAAAACAGGAGAAATAACTTGGAGCAGTTTGGAGAAAAGTCGGAGGTATGCATTTGTCAGGTATACTTTGTTGCGTGCATTAAGTGCGCACGATGTTCACCTATGACAGCAAGAAGACTTTAAGATGAACATGAAGCAGGCTTGCCATGGCAGAAATTATGATAGCCAGCCTTCAATGTCCTCTTTTGTCACTTCTCCAAGCATACACCTGAGAGCAAGGCAAGCCCTCACAGAGAAATGCATTGAGTTTTGCTGCAGGGACATCATTTTACTTTTTACGTGGCTTACATTTCTTCATTTGGATTCATTTGCGATCCATTCCATTCTGAATAAACAAACATAGTTTACATTCTTCATTCTCCGTTGCATTATTCATTAATATAATTCTAAATGGATTTCTGTAGCTCAAACAACTCGGAATTGTAGTTGAGAACATCAGTTATAATGGCCCACATATTTAAAAAATGTCGGGTTTAAATCGGGCTCGGGCTCATAATTACAGTTAATGTGTCGGGCCGGGTCGGCCTCGGGCACAATGTGCACAGGCTCAAGTAGGGTCGGGATTTTTTGGGTCCGATCTAAGCTCTACTCTGCTCTCTACGTTACACTGTTACAGTTTCTTCCAGTAGCAGCAACTGGAATCCATGCATTTCCACTGAATTATTTTTGGAATCTGATCCCTTATCATACCTGTTCGTTCTTACTCGTTGCTCGTGACTAAATTCAAGATGGCTGCAAACGCTAAACTTCGTGAAGATACTGTCTGTATAAATCGTCTTGTAAGTAAACTACCAGTGCTTTTTCAAAGTTCTCAATGTCTCGTTTTAAATGTCAGGGCCCTCGGAAGTCTACCAATGAAGTGTGGAGATACATTGAGCCTCGTAAATGGGTGTAAAACAGTGATTTATTTGCATGGCTAGCCCGATGCCGAAGCACCACTATTGAAAAAGCTGTTGGTAGCATCGGCTAACTAGTGCCAGATTTTGGAGTGCAGGGGACAAGCCGAGATGGTCTATGAGACATATGTTCACACTCGGTATCATGTTTCAATACACTTTAGGTCAATATCACACCGGAATTCTCCTTTAAGTCTAAATCTGGAGACTTTATCCAAAGGAATTACCAACAATTCATAATGTTGTGATATGAAACACAGGGTTACCCAAAGGCAGGCAACACATTTTTGGTGTTGTCAATTTAACAATATGTCACAGGTGATGTGCCTTTCCTGTTATTAGCATTTTTTGAGGGTTCAGGGCTTAGACCTGAGGGGGGACATTGATATTCAGCCATTTACCCTCCTATTATGTAGGAGTCAGGATTAGGGTTGGGTATCGTTTGGGTTTTATCCGATACCGGTGCTAAATCAATACTTTTAAAACGGTGCTGAAACGGTACCTGAACCGGTACTTTGTTTTTACAATAAAATAAATAAATAATTTATTGATAAGACAAATTTGAACATGGAATTGAACTGTTATATTCAATTTACTATCAATATCTCATAATAGATATATCGCATAATACATTTAAATGTTAAAACAGCTTGCCATGGATGCACACACAAGTAAGCTTTGCTTTCAAGTTTACCCAGTGTAGGCGGTTTGTCATAAGGTATGTTAAAACCGCTTGCCATAGAACTGCCAGTCATGGACAACGGCATTTGCAAGCAAGCTATTCTAACAGTTAATTCAGTGTGTTCCCAAATGCTTCAAGAAATTTCATGTCTTCCCCCATAACACGCAATAGTTTTGAACATGTTAGGCTACATGTCAGTGTTGAAGTGTTTAGATTCCAAGCGCTATAGGCATTTTAACAGCAACTATGGCTATGCGCTAACACCAGTCAGCTGAGTTTAACTAGCGATAACTTACAGAGATGGTTCTGTAGCAGCCTCTCTGACAGCTCAGTGACATCAGGTATGTAACCTACATATTTATGTTTTTGCCAGCTAACTTTTAACATGATCTTTATATTCATTGTGATGCTATGTGGGCCTCATGCACATGAAAGATTAATATCATGCCAAATGCCATTATGTTGTTTAAAACACACCGTGAAATAAAGTTTTCACCTTACAATTTTGCTGATAACATTTCAAATAAATGCCAGTTAGCGCATTAGCAAGGATATTGTGTAAGGTACAGTATACTGTTGATGTTGTTTCATAGCCTTTTGCTTGTGTGTAGTTAGGCCCACTGCTAGATTTTGACAGGAGCTCGTGATATTGCTTTAAAGTAAGCTACTTGGGCTCACGCAAGCTGTCAAACACTGTCCACTCGCCTATGTGGTGCACCCCTCTGGTTTATACATCCAGTGTTTATGTTAGCTAACTATATCTGGATGTGCTGCTATCAGAGCAAGACGTTAGAGATGGCGCATGACATGCAGTGATGCCTCGTATAAAAAATAAAAAAACGCGATTTACCTCAAAAATATAATGTGCGTGTTTACTATGAACAAACCAACTGTGTGTAAACATGATTTACAGATGAGAATTAATGTAGGAATAATGCTTTACAAATGAAGAATACAGCATTTAATAATAGTTTACAGATGTTTAATAACAGTGTGTAGTAGAAGAAAACAGAAACTCTTGCATAGTTGTAGGGGTTTCAATCTGGGCCAAGGTAGTGTGTAGTGGATAAGGAGCTGGACTAGCATGCAGTAGCCTGAAAAGTTGGGGGTTCGATTCCCGGCTTTTACTGTTATGTCAATGGCCTTCAATTTAATTGACATGTGTACGTCGCTTGTACTGTATGCTAAATGAATGAATATGAATGTAATCTTTATAACTCATTTGAAAATGTGTTGCAAGGCATAGAAAGTCCTCACTTTAGATAAGCTCACAAAATATCATTAACTAACCACTTGTAACCCCTGAGTTAATCATGAATTATAGTACTAGGAAGTGGTTTATAAAATATGTATCCTCACCCTAACTAATCTTTGGTGCATGTGTATATTGCATAATTTATGAAGTATTAACAATAATTCATAAACATATTTTAGATATAGGCTTATTTACTATGAACAAACCATTTACTGTGTGTACAAATACTTTATTTATGAGAATTACCATAGGAACAATGCTTTACAAATGATGAACAAAGCATTTTGTAATAGTTTGCAACTGGTTTATAATAACAAAATGATTTCATTATAAGTGGTTGTTTCATTACTTATTAAGTATAAATCATGTACTTACAAACATATTTTTTGGATAGGCTTATTTACTATGAACAAACCATTTATAATTGTGTGAACAAATGCTTTACTGATGATAAATTATGCATGAACAAGAAATTACTAATGATGAACAAACCATTAACTAATAAGTAACAAAGGCTTAATAAATGATGAATTGTGTGTAGTTATTATAAAGTGTTACCAAAATAATGATGATAAGGACATGTGAATATGTAGATACAGACTGAAATTACAGTTAGGACCTGACTCACCAGATTGGGCTGTGAGGACGATGGTCTTAATATCCCAGAAGGCGGCACCTATGAGGCACTGTGGGGACAGGATGGTGCAGGGAATGAGTCCGGGAACTGACGAGAGAGGGCATCAGGTTTTCCATTCTTGAAGCCTGGTCGATAGGACAGACAGAAGTTGAAATTAGTGTTGTCACAATACCAAAATTATGACTTTGATACAATACCTACCATAAATATCTCGATACTGAAATGATACCATGACGAAATTTTAAAATATCTGGAAAAGAAAGGACGCAGACCTCCTCCAAGTGTATTGAGTAATTTTGTGTTGAGTTTGGGGCACTTTTGTAGTGTGCAGGTCAATTCTGGGTTCTAAACTTCTAAACTTCCTACGAAATTATTATTTTCATAGTCAGTGAAATAATAGTTTGTGTGTGATTAAGTCCTTTATTGTTTGTTATAGTTAATTTACATTGTGTTGTGCTTTGCCAATAAAGTAAGTACCTTTAAATAGCCAAAGTAGGCTAGATCAAGGTCAGCAGCAGGGCCTAATCTTTAGGCCATGTAATGTAGGCTACCCTAGGCAGTTGCAAAGTGAAAAAGTGAAAATAGTCTTCTTTGCTCCCAGTGTACAAGTACAACGTTTCAACCACTCAGGTCTTCGTCAGATAGGCCTACACCATTTCCTGTTGCAATATATCTGTGTGCATTTCTACATTATTTCTATTTCTTTGCTAGTTAAAGGAACCATATGTAAGAAATGTATTTCAATTAATCATAAAATGGCCCTGATATATCGCTAGACATTAAGAAATCATGTTCATTTCAAATACTTATATCACTGACAACAGTAGTCCGGCCAGGATATTGTCATTTAAAAAGTGAAGTTGCAGCCCTCAACTGATGTTGATGTTGTCATATTGTGTTTTGGCCTGATGCGCCACCCTCCAACTATCTACTAATCACAAAGTCAGTAGTGTTTCGGCATCCAGGGTTGCCAGCTCTGCCTGTCAGGGGGGAGGGGGAGGGGATACACCGCTCTACAGTAATTTGAAAGTGATTGCAGTACCAGTTTTGGCCACAATCTTACATACGGTTCCTTTAACATTATTTGCTACCACATAATAAGCCACTATTATTATTAGGACTCAACACGCTTCGGTGGTAGCCTGTTATATGCTGTGGTCTTTCATTAGTGCATTTCGGTTAGCCTATCCTACATCTGGGCAATAATTATTGAGCAAATTGCAGTCTACATGCCATGACAAACATTACCAGTAGTACTGACCGAATATTAAATAGATCGTTTGCAAGTTATCGTAATGTTATACTAGCGTGAACATTGCGCTTTCATCATGTTAGCACACTATTATCACAGTCGTTATGTCTCGTCAAAATTCACTGATGAAGGAAGGTTCGCTTTATCCCAGAAAACCACACTTGTTTCACTTAGGCTATAAACCTAGACTAAAACTGAAGAGGTGAACTTGGCACCAATCATGTAGTGGTGTTTTGTCTATTCATTAACCTGTTGTACTTTGAGCTCTTTAAAAATGTTGGGATATGTCTGCGAGGTGCTTAGCCAAGTTCTATGCGTAGCCTACTTGCTTTTGAATGACTTTGAAACATATTTTACAAACGGGCCTCTGTGTACCTTTTGGCTTGCCTTCTCTTCACATCGCTGCCTGCCTGACACGCCCACTTGCCTAGATGCGTACAAGGAGCACGGAGAGTGGGAGCAGTCCACACAGACACAGAACGCTATTTTAATAAAGTATTAAATCTAAAAACGTCGGAAATCGTTTTTTTGCGTGAAGGCACCATGACACCTTTCTAGTATTGGCACACCGTGCAACACTAGTTGAAACAGGGAAAAAACAGATACCAACAAGCTTGTCTAGGGTTTAGATGCTTAGCTGAGCGGAAATATTTCAAATTCATGTGATCTGTCCAAACTAAAAAGGTCTCTGCTGCCCCCTCTAGCCAATGCCGCCACTCCTGCAATCTCCTGATCTGCCTTAGAACACTGAGAAAGCACTGCCCCCACCCCAACATCTGAGGGTCCCAGTTAGACCCGGCGCTGGGGGGGGGGCAAAAGGGGGTGGTGCCCCCTCAAATAAAATCGGTGCCCCCTCTTTTGTGACCACCATACAGGCTATTATGTTTCTATTTTGTTGTAATTTCACGTAGACATGGTCTTCTTTCGTTAGTTAGGCTACATGCACCGGCATAAAACTCACACAGCCTCTCCTTGTCCCGCTGTCACACACACACAATGGAGACTCCCCTCCGTGGCCTAGGCTAGCCTCAAGTGGAGGAAGCGGGGGTGCGGTCGCTCCGGGCCCACGGCTACCACGACCACAAAGGGGCCCAGTTTTGGCCAAATCATGCTGAATTGTTGTATATAACGATGCTTATTTGTACTGATTGTTGGGGTGGGGGATGCTACTAAAGATGCCGCTGGTCCAGTGCGCTCACAATGGGAGGGAGCTCGTATCATGCCTTATATGCTGTAAATTAAAAACAGTGACGTGCATGGGTAAATGTAAGTTGCTAGCAGACGTCTAGCTTGTTGAAAATGTGTTATTTTATAACCTTAATTTATTAACGTGTTTTGTTCCTTCATAGCTCATGTCACGTCTTCATACATTGAATTAACAGTTTTCAGTAATGCACTTCAATCATAATACATATAGGCCTACAATACAATTAATATACACCTTTTACACATACTCATAGGCCTACATAACATACTTATGTCAGATTTGGACAGGTCTAGAAATACAGTGCTATATAACGTAAATACAATTTCTGGAAGAAGTGTATGTGTTTGTGCATGTGTGTATGTGACTCATTTGTAGAATACTGGTGTTGATGATACCCAGCTTGTTCTTAACAGGTTATCGGATTCTTGTAGGCTTGTAGTCATAGTACGCTCCTTAATCACATTAAAGATGGCAGGTTTCACATATCTCCAAGTAATTGTGTTGATTTGACACTGACTACCAAAATTGGTTTCTGTTTATACATTACTTTTGGATATATAATAACAATGAGATATTCTGTAGCCTACTGATTATCAGTTTGTCGCATGTTTAGACCTTGTATGTGTGTTGCACAACACATGTTGCACTTGGCAATCACGGTGGGGATTGATATGGTAGTGGACCATGATGGTCATAGAAGAAGTGAAGGAGCAGTACCCTCCAATTATGGTGGGGTAATTCGCACTCTGCCTAGGGGATGTTGCAGGACATGACTGACATGCTGGGAAAAATCAAAATGTCATCCAGGTAAACAAAAACAAGCTTATTTAGCATATCCCTTAACACGTCATTAATAAGGCACTGGAACATGGCAGGACAGTTGGTGAGGCCAAAAGGCATTACTAAATACTCATAGTGGCCTGAGGGGGTGTTGAAAGCGGTCTTCCACTTGTCCTCCGCCCCTTATTCGGACAAGGTGGTAAGCACTGCGAAGGTATCCTGCAACAGCTCAAAAGCTGAGGACATCAGAGGGAGTGGGTAGCGATTTTTCACCGTGATATTGTTTAAGCCCATAATTGATGCAAGGAACCATCCTTATTCCCCACAAAGAAGAACCCTGCACCAGCAGGAGAGGAAGAGGGTCGAATGAGGCCAGCAGCCAACAATTCCTCTATGTATTTATTCATAGCATCCGTTTCAGGAGGAGACAAGGAGTGAAAACAGCCCTTAGGGGACAACGTACCAGGCAGAAGGTCAATGGCCATGTCAGAGGGTTGTGCGTAGGCAGGGAAGTACCTTGGGCTTTCCTTAATACAGTCTTGAGGTCCAGTGGCCGGTTGCACAAAGCACCTTAAGTTTTTTCCCTTAAGTATGACCCTTAAGACTTAATTTCTCCTTAGGTAAGGGATTTACTTAAGGGTGTTGCACAGAATACCTTAAAATGTTTCCTTAGTTATAGTGTTAATTTCGTCAGACGAGACGAGAGGAAAAATGTTCGTCAACAACCTTTTTTTCCATGACTAAGAGGAGACGATGACGAGACTGCACTAATGTCCTGAAACACTGACTAAGACTATCTTAAGATGCATTATTGTTGACGAAAAAAGACGAGACTAAAATGTTTTGCATGAAATAAAAACTAAGATAAAATTTCTCTTCCATTTTCGTCTACAAAATGAGAAGACAGAATAGCTGTTACCTTTTCAAAATATTCCGAATGAGTTCATGGTTCATGCGCAGCAGCTTTCCTGTAGGCTAGTCTACGTGCTGTTGCTGCAACCCTGTGGCTGCAGCAGAAAACTACATGGAACAAGAACACCGGAGATTTCTGCCAGAGTTATGCTTTATGCCACAATGCTACATACCCAGAAGTTGAAGCTTCTCTATATACAAATTAACATCCCCCAGAATGTCCATAAGAAAATTTTCAGCAAGTAATGTCAACTATTTAACTAGTTACACTGATGATGCAAAGTTTGCTAGCAAGTAAGCTAATATGGAAAGTTCGCTAGCAAGTTAGCTAAGATTGAGAGTTTGTGTTGCGTTTGGGCGCATATCGCCATCTAGCGTGGCGGAGTAAAACATTCATACTTGGGTCCAAGACAGTGTTTCTCAAACTTTTTCAGATGAAGGAACACTTAACTAATCAATAAAAAAGAAACGCACGGACCACCTAGCTAAAAAAAAATAGACCTAGCACTATATTAGCCTACACAATACTCACTGAACCACCTTGCTTATTGTCTTTGCACTTTGTTTAATTGTGTCAGAGGATTCATATGATTTAAACTGGCATATCTGACATAGACAGTGTTGTAGAACAGTTTGAATTTACATACAAGTTGGTTCAATATTGCAAACAACTCATCTATATTATATTTTACCACGTCTGCTCGTGGACCACTTGGGATAGCTTGCGGACCACCAGTGGTCCCCGGACCACACTTTGTGAAACACTGGTCTATGAAGATCATGACAGTGGTCCAGTCAAATCTTTTACTGTCTATGGCCAAATCCCAGCCGAGCTATTACTGTAGCTCGACTTACCTGTGCATGTACTGACTGACAAAAAAATCAGAATGAGTAATTATAACAGTCGAGTAGCCCTGTGGACACCAAATATTGTTAGAAAATTGAGATGTGTGAAACACTATTTGACTGAAATGGTAATCAGAAATAATTTGTTATAAAAAAAGACTAAAATGTTTTGACTAAAACTGACTAAGACTAAGATAGCTTTAGTTTTCTTTTGACTAAAACTAGACTAAAATGACGAGACTTTTAGTTGACTAAAACTTGACTAACAAAAATGATATTTGAATGACTAAATATGACAAAGACTAAAAAGGACATTTTGTCACAAGACTAAGACTAAGACTAAATTAAAAATAGGTGACAAAATTAACACTACTTAGTTAAGGAGAAACGTCAAGGGATTTACTGCACTGAAAGGGATTTTCCGGCACGAAAATTCTATAGTTTCCACGGAGATTGTTCAACAGCTGTAGCCTACAGCTAACTGCCTTTGCCGCGATGCCATTAGTTAACCCACTGAACACAGTAAAGCTTAATGATCTTATCACTCATCTTACCTTAATAATATTCGCGGAAATTATCCAGGTAGCAAGTAAAGCATGTTATACATGAACTGAACAATACTAGTTGGCAAGTTGGAGATGATCCTGACTGTCATCAGTGCACCAACGTTTTGCCTAGCGAACCGAGCCGAAGCTCATAGGCTAACAAGACATCCACATGAATTGTTAACGTTAGCCTACATAAACCACACAATAACAATACGGCATGTTTCTATTTGCCTATTTGACAGAGGAAGCGTATTAACAGAGGTTTTATTTTGAATTGTTAAAAGTAGTTAATAAACTTCATTTATCAGCATCAATTCAGTTAATAATATGGTTAAGGTAGAGTCAGATGTCCCTTAGGTTTTTCCCCTTAGTTCGACTACTAAGGTCGTTTGTGCAACAGTTTAAGGGATTTCTTACAAAACTAGATGTACCGCATAGCGGTACAAAATATGACCGCCGCTCAGTCCTGTACATCCGTTCCGCGAAAATAAATCACACTTCAATTTGTCTCCATATTTTACTCCATCCCCCACTCTTGAAACTTTTGTGTATGCTTGTTTGGCATGCCTGAGTGTGTGTGTGCGGCTGCACAGAGAGTAGCCTACTGGTGCTGAAAAGGTGAATAGATTGTAGAATAGCCAAAGAAGATGTAGCATTGTTATAAAACCTTTAACATCTCTAAACAATCACAAGTAGGGCAGTTCATCACAGTTCATCCATTGCAACTGGATTGATGAAAGGTCACTTACACCTGTAGGCTACATTGTATTTGGGAAAAGCAAAAGGTATCAGCATAATGTTATTTATTTATTTATTTATTTATTTATTTATAAACAAAAACATCTCTGTCAGTTCCGTGCCGTTTTCAACAGCTATCAAAAACAAAGGTCATTCTTGGATGGATGGATTTTCTGTGAATGTTTCTTCTTCTACATAAGATTTTAGTCATCTTTAGTTCATGTAATACTTTATTGTCAATGCACAAATGAAGTAACAGTAGTCTGAAACGTTATTGTTAATGCACAAATTAAGTAACAGTAGTCTGAAACGAAATGCTGTTTTACATCTAGTGGTGCAAATAACTGACATGTCCAAATGGGCCTTGATGAAATGCGTCGCTAGACTGTTCATACACATTTTAACGGGCCAAAGTTGAAGAGCTGTTGTCCGTTATTGTTCGTGCAAATATAGGCTGATTCATGTTCCCTTGCATTGTGTAACTGAGGTCCATGGCTAGTCTGGCTTTCATCAGACCAACCTCAATCTTTTAAGAAATCAAAAAATAAATAGCGGGCAGATCAGGCTGGGTTCACCCAGCCTAGTCCATAGGCACCCGATATTGTTCACGCTCTGGCTATTCTAAATGCAAAAATGCATCAGGGAGTTATGACAAAACTGTAACTAACACACTAGATCCTAATAGAAAGCTGTTAGCTTCCCTAAGCTACAGGTAGGCTTATAAGGTACAGTAGGCTAAAGTGTCAATAGGCTATGCTGGCGACACAAATAAAATCTCCTTTGGAAACCAATGGCTTACGCCTTACAGTATCAAGCGGACTTAAACTGCCATATCGTGGCGAAAAGTTGTAATAAAATTCACGCAGCTCCATGAGTCAAGGAAAGCGTGAATGAAGTAGCCACTTCTAAATGGGACCCACTACACAGTAGCTTAAGGTGTGTTGCTAAAGCAGCCATAATGAAATTAAGGTGTCATTGTTTGGATACTTCACACACACATGCTTTTTAATTTCACAGACTACAACTACCAAGCTGGAATTTCGGCTTCAAGAAGAAATGGGAATTACATTTCATGTGAACATCATCCTATCCTTATTAGACGTTCTCTGCGGTAAACTATAGTCCTTGTAGGAAGCGTCCATTGTTATTCCAACCCACGTTTAACTTCCAACAAAATTACGTCTCTGGAAATGCAGCCATGATGATGATGATGAATATTTATTTTGGCTTTCTTTTAATCCTACTGAATTTGTAATTATGTATCGGCCGTTCTAATACCGATAGTATGTGGGTGCCTGTGTGTGTGTGCATGTGTATATGTGTGCACCGCCATCTACAGGCCAATGAGTGTACAGTCACTAAATGTACACATAATCTATTTTTTTTAAGACCCCCCCATGGATGAAATTCTACGAAACTTGGCATGAAACTTGGCACAAGGACAAACCCTTAAATACTAAGGGAAAATGTTAAGGAAAACTTAAGGAGAAAACTTAAGGGTGTTTGTGCAACCGTTTTTATTTTAAGGGACCCTTAAATCAGATTTTAAGGGAAAAACTTAACTTAAGGTGCTTTGTGCAACCGGCCACAGGTACTCAGGCAGAACACCTGACAGATCCAGGGCGAGTTGAACCACAGTCCTTGCAGTCTGTGTCGCCTCAGCAGAAAGTTTTTTTTTTTTTGGAGGTGCACGTCAGACGACAGCATATGGCTTGGAGGGGGTTCACGGCAACAGAGAACGGCAACAGAGGGCTCTGTGGGGCTGCCCTGTTGCTTCGACACAGAAGCATAAAACTGCTAAAATTTCCACGCTGTCATGGAAAAATCACGGCTCAGCAAACACTGTTCAGAAAGGACCAAAGTGCAAGACTGCACGTGAAACAGACAATGATTACAGAAGATTGGACAGGAACAATGAGACAATAGTGGGGAGTAGGTGAGAGCAGGAACAGGGGGCGCAAGACGGGAAGGGCAGACCAAATAAGGAGTGGGCGGAGAACAGGATACATGACAGGAGACAGGAATACACATAGCACATGGGAAAACAAACACAAGCACATATCAAACAAAGAACAAAGCAATACACAGAATGACCACCAGGGTGGCATAAAGTCCAGGATCCTGGCAAAAACAGCCTTAAGGGGCCACAGTGCTGTGTTGTCCATTATGTCTTACGTGTGTGTGAGAGAGAGGAAAACTGACTAAACTGAGTGTTTGTGTCTACTAAAAAATAAAAATAGGCAGAAGATTGAATGGCCCTTGATTAAGAATTGTATTTCTTGCAGGTCTCTGGAGCCCTCCCATGGGGTTTTGGAGTTCAATTCCATATCGTGTCAAATGCTAAGGAAGGAAATCCTGGATGTAAAGGTCCTCTCTATGTGAGTCCCATACAAACAAACACACAACCCCACAGTACATATTCCCTTTGGCCATGATGGGACTGTCCACACAACAACATACACAGCACACACAAACATACATCTCAGAAAATCATTGTATGCACATTGTAGGTTTTCATTTCATCATTTTTCATATCTGGCTCTCCTTCATTCCTCGATCCTCCTTACATTCCTTCCTCGTTTCCTTCACAAAATCTATTAGAAGGAGGGGCTAGAACAGGAGGAAGGAAGGAAGGAAGGAAAAAGGAAGGGAGGGAGGGATGGAGGATGGACAAATAGAGAAATGATCTGCACCCAGAGTCCCTCAAAGCATCTATTTTCACAATGACCATCAAAATCTAATGGCAGATAGGGTTTCAAAACAGTGTTGCTTACAGCAACCTTAAAGTCATCTTCAGAGAAGAAGAAAGAATGAGGATAACCAGGGCAGAGGAAGTATTGGTTGACTTGCTGTAATTGCTGTAAGATGATCCACAGCCCTTAGTGTGACATCTATTTGCTTTATTTTTTTATTTCTCAAAGTTGCATTATACAATATGCTCAAGCACTGGACACAGACACACACACACGAACATGGGGGCTCATGAACATGCCCCCAGAGTGTAGCACTGTAGCTGCCCAGAAACTGTTGGCTGCAACAACTCGAGCTAGGTAAAACCATTTGTTGTCATTTGTTTTTCTTCGTACCGACAGTCAGGGCCATCGCAAGGGGGGCGGGGGTGAATGGGGCCCAGGGCCCAGGGCCTCGCGTCTGATGGGCCTTGCACCTGGTCAAAGATGACATTAAGCGTTTATTCTTCATTAACGCCTATTGTAAACAAAGAGCTTAACGTTGCTTAATGTCCTAAAACAACGATCAGTGATCACCAAATGTCTCTCATATTGTTCCTCCTAATCACTAAGAACCTTCAAAAAATTTAGCATGAAGTCATTATGAACTTTAGGCTACCTGACTTGACAGCATGTTTCCTCAATCACCTTCCTACACTGGCACCAATGGAAAAGGCTTAATGAGCTCCCAAAACAACGATCGGTGATCACCAAATTTCTCTCTCATAATGCTCCTCATAACCCCTGAAAACTGTCAAAAAAATCTAGCCCAACTTTTTTTTTTTTTTTGAGCACATCCGAATCCCAGGACATAACACACTGACCTGTTCCAGGAGCTGAGGCTACTTTGAGATATAATTCCAAGATATGTTAAGCTACTGCACTTAAAACTTAACAAGATTGAACGAACCTTCCCGAACTTTGCAATCAGTGACAGGCATCGGGTGAACGAAGCTTTTCGAGGTTGAAACGTAGCTATTAAAAACTATTCGCGCACCTCCATGTCACAGGAGAGATATGAGCTCGCCTGTCTATTAATTTCCCCTCTTAGACAAGCTGGTATAGCCTATTAGCCTATTAAACATGCACCAACAGTAGGCTATGTGTAAAGTAGGCTATCGTACGATTTCATGCAAGTAAGTGAAAAGGGCCTTGCATCCATCAAGTTGCACAGGGCTTGCACCCACCCCCCCTCCCTTGCGACGACAAAAATGAACACAGCGATAATGGTAAAACTTCCAAGAGAAGCATCCAAAAGAAGGCATAGAGTCTCTGGGGAGTGTGCCGCAGAGTCGAACTGAAGTTGTCAACGACGAGGCCAGACACATAGTGACAGGAATCCTGGGTTTAAGTGACAGGAATCCTGGGTTTAATCCTGGGTTTAAGTAGAGAAGGGGCTAATGGGCTGCAGGTGCAGGTAAGCTAGAAGTGGGTGTGGCTGGTCAGGGGCGCAGCTACCCATTTTTTGAAGGGTATGCACAAATTGCCCCCCCCCCCCCCCCAAAAAAAAACAAAAACAAAACACAAACAAGTAAAGTAAAACAAAAGGCCAATAATTTACACTTATTAAATTATTATTTTTTAATCAATTCTACCAATTTGAACTTAACCAAAGTATTGTTAAATGGTGCATTGTCACTTTAAGAGAGTCTAAACGGTTCTCATAACGTCCTTTTGCCAGCTGTTGCTCACAAAGGATAAGGCTGATCCAACTCTAGCCTTTGTTTGCCACATTGACAGCACAATATTAAGCTATTAATATTAGGATTGTTAGGAAATGGCAACATGTAATGAGTTGTTGCTAGCGTGACATTTCTGTTTGCAGTTTGCCATTAAAAGTTCAGTATGAGCATGGTAGCCACCTAGCTATCTTAATGGAATAGGTTACAGTATGTTTCAATCGGCATATGCTTAGCAAACGTTAGTTAGTCTGGTAACATGAATAACATGAACATGAAACATGTGCCTCCAACAGCACAGACGTCACACTTTAAATCCTACCTGTTGCTTTTCACCATCCACTTATTTAACTACTGTCGCATCCCTTGACATGCCATCTCATTTTCCCTTCCTTTTTCTATTTTTAGCCACCGACAGCTTTTATGCGTTATCCATCTTTTACAATAGACGAAAACTCACTACTCGTAGGCTACCTGCTCATTCAGCACTCACAGCACCCCCACTCCCTTTTCTATGTCAAAATTCTATGATGGAATCTTATAAGATAGGGCGCTTACTCTAGCCTGTTAGTCCTCTAAAATGTTATTTAACATTGAGGAAATGCTGAAATGATTTAGAAACGTACAACAGTAGCTACATATAGAATATACCAAATATATTATTATTATTATTATTTTACCATCGCTTTGGTACCCCCCACGGTGCTGCGCCGCATATAGCGCATACCCACTTTTTGCGCCACTGTGGCTGGTGGAGAGCCTGGTGTGGCCGTGACAGCGTGGAAATGAGTGTACTCCTGTCCTACACGTGTCATACGTGTGTTTTGTAAGTTAGGACCAATATGAGCATGTTTTTGTACCATATACAAATGTTTTTTCTTTGAATGTGTTTATTTTGTGTGTGTGTGTGTGTGTGTGTGTGTGCGTGCGTGCATGTAGGGTGAATACCTCAGAGTTGTTTAAGAAATGGAGAAATATGCAGGTATGCAAGTGGGAGCAGAACAAGGAAGAGACCAACAACTTCACGTCAGTGACACACACACACACACACACACACACACACACATCTGTACAGAAATAAACTTCTCTTCCATATGGTTCATCATACTCTTACCTACATATGTGACCCTCTCTTGTTTGTGTGTGTGTGTGTGTGTGTGTGTGTGTGAACTAGGATGTCTCTGTCTCAGTGCTGTAATGCATCCTCCTTCCTGTTCACCACTAAGCGCAACACGCCATCAGGCACCAAGCTGCGCTATGAAATCGGTGGATCCCTGGTCATCAGCCCAGAGATATTTAAAATGTTCCCTGATGTGAGTCATTAGACACACACACTCACACATGTGTATACACACACACACACACACTTTCTCTCTCTTATCTGTGTCTAGCATATTTGAACAAACAACCAGATGAAAATGTGTGTCTCCACATGGTGTAGCTTTGCTGTAAATGTGTGCAGTGGTTAAAGTGTGATTTGGCAGGTGGGGGAACCCTAAAATCCAGTGTTGGTGCAACGGGGAAAAATGACTCACCGTTGGACAACATATTGAGTATTGTGGTGTAGCAATACTTTTTGGACAAGAATTGCTAGCTTCTTGGTCACCTCTGTACACGCGAAAAATTAACAATATCATCGCGCTATATCGTTGGTATGAAAGAATATATTTATTATTAATTTATCTGAGGTGGCGGAACTGCATTCTCCCCCCCCCCCCCCCACACACACACTCACACTTTAACCCCTCAATGTGTGTCTGTTCACAGGACATGCCCTATTCAAGATCAGAGTTTAAGCGCTGTGCCGTCGTTGGGAATGGAGGCATTAACATAAACAGCACATGTGGAAAAGAGATCGACTCAGCTGACTTTGTCTTCCGGTAAAAATGCAGCATTTAAATTGAATATATGAGTTTAGAGGTGTTCATAATAAAATAAGATAAGATAATAATAATAATAATAATAAGATAAATATTATCAGTTAAACGGCTAAAAAAACAAAAGTTTGCAGTGTGGTAAACACACAGAATGCGGACGCCTATATTGGATTAGATTATATTTAACTTTATTGTCATTGTGCAGAGTACAAGTACAGATGAGACAATTCCCCTTATTACATATAAATCCTCTCCACTGGTGGAGAGCTAATCAGACAGGCCAAAGTTGAGATGTGGGAAAACTCATGGTTTCACTTTCATCAAGGGAAAACAGCGTGTTGCATTGTGACATGATGTTCCCTCTTTCGTTTGAGATCTCTGATTGACCACCTGTTCGAGGGATTTGCGACAGCCTTTCCCAGCTGTTTATAACATGTTTGTAGCATATCAGTGTTCAATGGAATTATTTTTAAAAACGGAGGGGATATAGGCTATCACTTTTTTCCCAATAGCCTACCCTACTACGTATCTCTTGGATTTCGCTAATGAGTGTTGTAAGAGATATTGACGGTACAATATAACTTTTAAGACCAGAAAACAATGTTACGGAATTTGTGAAGAAGAAGGATGGTTCGTGTGTTCTTGTGTTCTGGCCTTGGAGGTGGGTTTCTGTGGGCCAGGTGAGGGCTGGCGTGGGGTAGCAGAAGGTCTGGGCTGCACTGAGGGAGCAGGTGAAGGAGAAAAACAGTTCCTGTGGCTGGGCTCTGAGGGAGGGTGAAAACAACTGGAGCAGGGAAATATGTAAGTGGAAGGAAATGGGCAAAGACAACAGGAGGTCGGGCAAGTGGTGTGGCTGAGGCAGCTGCTGGCTTTGGGAAAAGCTGCCTTGGCACAGGTCTTGCATAGGTGGTATGTGGGGCACCAACAGGGTCTTTTGCTGCTCGCCTCTTAACCCTGGCTTGCCCTACTGTGCTCTGGGGCAGATGGTAACTGAGCTGGACACCAGGGGTTGGAGGAGGGATTACAGCGCAAAGACTGGCTGAGGGAAGTGGCTCAGCAGCAACAGGGCGAGGGGGTGGAAGGTTGCTCCATTGCAGAAGAATCCTTAATTAGCGCTTAATGCTCTCCACTCCTTTTAGGAGGCCGGAACCGTCCTTGGTTGAGCCATTCTTGGTACCGTGCAGCAAAGGCCACACATTGTTGGTCATATGGCAACAGGTTCTGCTACAGGTTCTGTGCCAGCCTGCTGATTGGCAAGGGTTAAGGATGGCTCATGATACAGATCCACCAGGAATTCAGCTAAGCTGTCCACCCTGTGGTTCTTGGTTAAAAAAAACATAATGAGTAACAGTTATGAGGGAGACAGTTATATTCATATGATGAATTACAATTTAGATACATTTAGTTTGATGGTGTGACACTTGTGGCCTTGAGAGCTGGTGTTGAAATCATTACCAAATATATCAATGCTGCTGTCAGAATAATAAGCGACACAGCCCCATTCATTTTTGGAGGCGATCAGACTCAAAGGTAACTTTGAAGCATTTTCCATATTGTAGCCTATTTTCTCGCAATGATAGCGAAAGTGACATGTAGTGCCCTTTTATTTTAAATGATATGTCATTCATTTCTTTCACATGTTTTACATCATAAATAATGCATTCATGTGCTAGTAGTAATGCTGTTTATAAGCCTCTTGGAAATGGTTGTTGCATCTTGCATGTTACATTTAAATGTGCACTCAATTGCGCCTCCATTCAGGCAAAACGTAGAACTTAATGTGGCAAACGTTTGAAAAAACGTTCAATGCACTGGCGGTGATGGCCTATAGTTAATGTGAATCGCGGACAATAACCAAAGAAAGGAATTTGCAGCTCCATTCACCAAATAAAGACTGTAGTAGTGTTTCTAGACACAAAAAGTTTAGTTTCTAGGCACAAAACGTAATATCTGTCAGAAACCAGCCTATAATGCATAGGGTAACGTGAGGTTAGTCAGACAGAAGAGGGGCCTGTCGTAGCCTATTCCTGAATCCTGTCCCATTCAAACTATGTTAAAATTGTGTGACTAGCCGCCAGCATAATAAAATCAAAACACAAAATCTTATTAGGCTATACTGTAGGTCCAAACCATTGAGCCTAAGCCTTAGTTAAAAAAATCTTCAGCTGTAAGTAATTTGACAAATTAGAGCCATTGCATTGTGTGTAATATAGAGATTAACAAAGATACTCTAGTTTGTAATTTCTTTTAAAATGTACATTTTGGAGACAAATGGAGTCATACCACAGGACTATATCCAGGGATGGATTACTGAATGGGCCTACTGGGCCCAAGAGCTCAGGGGGCCCTGAAGCCCAAGTGTGAAGTCGCTTCTCCGCCTTTCTCTTCTCTTTCCACAAAACTCATCAGAAGTCATCATCCCCCAGACCCCACCACAAATTTGGTCCCCCCCACCCACCCAATGTTGACATCATCACTACGGCCTTGGAACATATAGAGTACTGTAAACTAGGGTTTTTGAAGAGGTCCAGGTCCCTGTGTTCGCATACTTGGGCAGCCGTGGCCTACTGGTTGGGGCTTCGGACTTGTAACCGGAGGGTTGCCGGTTCGAACCCTGACCAGTAGGCACAGCTGAAGTGCCCTTGAGCAAGGCACCTAACCCTCACTGCTCCCCGAGCGCCGCTGTTGTTGCAGGCAGCTCACTATGCCGGGATTAGTGTGTGCTCACTGTGTGCTGAGTGTGTTTCACTAATTCACAGATTGGGATAAATGCAGAGACCAAATTTCCCTCACGGGATCAAAAAAGTATATATACTTATACTTACACTTATACTTACTTTTGAAGTCTGGCATACCATACCTTGTGTCCCATTGCCAGATGTCTTCTTTTCTTCATGGATGCCATCTTTTAAACAGAGCACAATTGTAACAACATTGTAATCGAAATAGGTAACGGAAAGTTACCTATTTCCGGCCATGCCCTATTTTTGCCCTTTTACTTGTATGTCACTTGACATTCATTCCTATACAAACCAAAACGGCAAATTCCTAAAGAAACGCAAGCACCCACCCCATAATGGTATCTAAATGATCTCTGTACCAAAAATGACATTGGACAGTGACTCGAAGAGCTGTAAACCGTGTTGTAAGACTGCATGTACAAAACCGCTTGGAGCGCCATTGGCATTTTGATTTTGCTTGTTTTTTTTTTTGTTAAATTGTTGATGTGCCGAGTGAGTGGGTGGAAATAGGGCACCCACCAGCCCAGCACCAAACTCTGAGCACGGTATACAATATCAGATATTTTAGGCAGTAAAAGCTTCCGTTAAGAACCAAACCAGATTTTGTGCAAATCTACACACTCATAAGGCCTCAAAGGGCCTTGGTCAGACAGGTAACCAAGGACCCAATGGTCACTATGAATGAGATACAGAGTTCCTTTGAGAATATGAGAGAAGCATAAAGAACGACAACCATCAGTGCAGCTCAGTACCTGGTTTCTTCCACACACGCCGTTGGGAATTGTGGCCAAATAGTTCAGTCTTCGTTTCATCAGACCAGATGATTTTACTTCTCATGGTCCGAGAGTCGTTCAGGTGCTTTTTGCAAACTTCCGGTAAAAAATGGCTTCCATCTGGCCACTCTACCATAAAGGCCTGATTGGTGGAGTGCTGCACTGATGGTTTCCTTCCTTACACTTTACACATACAAATTAATTTATTTCAGAGTTTGGTGTGGATGAACTTGACTGGCCTGCACAGTGTCCTGACCTTAACCCTGTAGAATACCTTTGGGATGAATTAGAGCAGAGACTGAGAGCCAGGCCTTCTCATTCAACATCAGTGTGCTGATCAATGTGCTGTACACTGTATGCTTCCTCCTGAGAACTGCTGTCTCTGTGCTGCCGTCCTGCCTACTGTTGGGTTTTCTTTTGATGCTCTCGACAGTGTAAAAAGATCAGACTGGCATCCACCACCATCACCACACACACACACATAAATACAACACTCCATCATTGACTTTTCTCGCGCTGTTTAACTCTTGTTCTCTCGGTCAGGTGCAACATTCCACCTGTGTCTGATAAATACTCTGCCGATGTGGGATCGAAGACTAACTTTGTCACTATCAACCCAAGCATCATCATGAAGAGGTACACTAACAACTCTGTCTGAACACAACCTGTAGACATACTGTATATAGGGCTGCTAAATGTGAATATGTGCAATTGATTGGTGAAATATTGGGGTTTATATTTAATTCAATGTGTATGATACATCTTTTGAACTAGGCCATGATTGTAAAGCCATAAGTTGACTGCAGCATTGTCTGAATGAATTAGTGGTATATGCCACACACACCTTTGCAGTCATTTGCTGAGATTTAAACATATGAATACAAAGCTTAACTTATCTCACAGAGCTACACACACATACACACACACACACATACACATCTGTGTGTACAACAGTTACTAAAAACACCCACTCCTCACCAGGTTCCAAAACTTAGAGAAATGGCGCAGGCCATTCTACGAAGCCCTGCAGTCGTATGGGAATGCCTCCATCGTGCTGCCCGCCTTCTACCAATGGCAAAACACTGACAGCATTTCCTTTCGTGCCAAGTACGTGGTGGATGACTTCAGGTCACCAGCTGGTGTGTTCTTCTTCCATCCGCAGTACCTTCTCAACGTGCAGCACTTCTGGAAACTGCAGGGAGTGCACGCCAACCGGCTGAGCACCGGCCTCATGCTCGTCACCGCAGCCATGGAGCTGTGTGAGGAGGTGCACCTGTACGGCTTCTGGGCCTTCCCCACGAACCCGGCGGGTGTCTCCATCACGAACCACTACTACGACGACGTCAAGGCGAAGCCGGGCGTCCATGCTATGCCGCACGAGCTGCTCCACTTCCTGCACATGCACACGCGAGGCATCCTGCACATACACACACAGCCCTGCAGCTGATCACCCAAAACACTGAACGCAATCATGGGGCAACATGGGCACACTCACAAACATGTATACACACACACACACACACACAGATGGACACACATACAATGCACACACATAAACACACACACACACACACACATACACAGATGGTGTTGGATGAGGCAAAAATGAAAACTAATACAACTGCAAAGAGACGATGTAAGCATTGGGTGCAGCATCAAATTTGTGAAGTTGCAGGTCATGTTTTACTTGAGTGAATAAAGATGTTTGAAATAAAATGAATACAAGGGATGGTCAAGGATTGTAACCAGTAATATCAAAACAAAATGCATTTCGACTGAAAGTGTATCTGGCTGGCCCCAGCCGTGGCACAACTGGCTGGGGCACCTGCACCGTACGCCGGCGACCCGCGTGGTCCTTTCCAGATCCCACCTCGACTCTCTCTCCCATTCACTTCCTGTCATTCTCCACTGTCCTATCCACAATAAAGGCATAAAAGCCCCAAAAAATATATACTTTAAAAAAAATTTTTAAAAAGTGTATCTGGGTGGAATTCTTTGCTGTGGAATGCGTTGCTACGCTTTGCCTGCCTTGCCATTGTTTGAAGCCTTACAAAATACAATCTTGACTTTCTATTTTTAAAGTCTTATATCTTGTTACCTTGTTTGGATATTTTACGTTATATAAAGTATAACCTTGCTGAGATGAGTGATATCAAATTTGTAATCCTGCTATGAAAATTAATATAATCAAATGTATAATCTTGTTTGGATAATGAAAGAAATCGGATATTTCATCCTGTTTGAAGCATGTTTTAACAAGTGTGTTGTTAGTATCATTAAGACAAAATCATGTTTGTATGAAAGAAATGGAAAATATGTTGTGATAAGAGAGGTCTAGGGTAAATGAGTCGCTTCTAGGAGACAATTGTGGTTAGGCTAGGTAACAGCAGACACAAGCTTTTTAGAAAATTCGAGAGGCTCGGGGACCACAGAGGGCGGGGTACTCAGAAACATGTTTGAAACAACATTGTTGCCCTATGCAGGTGCATTGTTGAACAGACCATAAACAACCTGGTGGAGGTCATCTTAAGGTCACACTGCAGTGCCTGTCTTGGACAGATAGAAATCTGCCAACCACATAACCACTTACCATATTTAGGTATAGGTGAATGACTATAAAAAGTAAGGTGTGAGAGACATCACTCGCCCGGTTCTCCTCGTTGACACTTGTGGTTGAGACTAGGCTAGAGTAGGGACTTTGCAATTTTTTTCTCTCTTAGGGGATTTTAAAACGTTTTACTTGGTACATTTTTTCAGTTGTTATTTTGTCAACATGTTATTTCATTTCTTTTCATGTAATCCACATTTTTATATTTCTAATATTTTGCTTCTTTTTCTGTAATCCTTTTATACTTAAACTAATAATAAAATAAAATAAATTACTTCTAGTAAGGAAGGGTTAAAAGACTTCCACTTTCCATGATCATGTTTTCATGTTTCTGCATTCATGTCACCAGGAATCATGCCAATATAAATATCTATTCATATTTGTGTAGGTGGGTGTAACGAATGAACTCAGACTCAAACGCAGCAAGCAAATTGATTTAATAAAGTTCACGTAGCTGGTCACAAATCCAATAAACAATCCAAGGGAGAATCCAAAGAGTAATCCAAGTTCAGGCAAACAGGTCAAAAAACGAGAGATCAGAATCAAATCTTAGGCTATACAGGCTTAGTAGAGTCACAAACAACAATACCTCACGTTGGTGTGAGATGCTTCAAGTGAATATAAAGGGTGAGGTTAATTGGTGATTAGTCCCAGGTGTAGCTAAAACTCCTGTGCAGGGCTGAAGTGGGCGTGTCTGTTCAGAACGTGCAGCTTGCACAGTCTCAGGTCTTACAGTGGGATTGTCTGGAATATGACAATATAAGAATCATGATGGTGGGATACTCTTTGGCCTAGTAATTTATGAAAATATATGTACTGACATAAATATGTTATTCATTATGAATTATTCGTTTTAATCACTGAAGTCTTGTCACTGAACCATTGGATGAAGAATGTGCCTTATACTCCTCTCCTATATGTCACCTGAAGTAAGCTGTGCTTGCATATGTGCAGATGTCACAGTTAATCTGTGCATGCTATGGTCTATTTAATTCTTTCTTCGTTTATCACAGCAACCAGCCACTTATATCATTGGAAAGCTTGATAATGTGTGTGACATCTGTGTGAGGAGTACTATGAGTAATTCAACAGAGAACAAGGGGTGTGAATTTGGAGTAATGAAGTTGTGAAATGCTAAAGAAAACAAGAGGAACATTTCACAACTAAATAGGTTAACTGATACCATTAATAAAAGAGCATCCCAGAGAGGCAGAGTCAGTCAGCATTAAAGATGTGGAGATATTCACTTCAGTGAATTCAATTCATTTTAGGGCTGAAAAAAATATTAGATAGTTGTGGTCTGTTTCTGTATTGAAAATCATAAAATCTCCGATAACCATTGCCTATGTACACAGTTTGACACTCCATCCACAATTGGTGAGCAAAACTACCATGCAAAGAAGAAACATATTTAGACACAATCCAGAAACGTTGCCGTCTTACCCAGAGTGTAGCGATGTAGCTGCCTGGCTGTATTAGCTGCTGGCTGTAGCAACATCACAGTACTCGGTAACCTCGAGAAACGGAGATCTATATGAAAACTCGGCAAAGTCTATGCTTTGACAATTTGATGTTTGTAGCCCAAACTGCCATCTTATTCTTTATACAACAGTTAGGTCTAGTCAAACTATTTATTAATTTGTGATTGGATTACAGGCATTCCAAATCGGGGATATCCCAAGAATTTAGAGCGGAGCGCTATAGAATCTTTGGTAATCCAGCCACTGAAGCACATCTTCAACTTGAGTCTCCGTCTCGGACAAGTTCCAACACTGTGGAAGACATCATGTCTCACCCCCGTCCCTAAGAAGCCACACCCTAGTGAGCTTAATGACTACAGGCCTGTCATTCTAACATCACGTGATGAAAACAATGGAGCGACTGGTCTTATGTATGCTCAGACCGCAGGTACGCCATGCACTAGACCCGTTACAGTTTGCATACCAGGAGAAAATGGGCGTGGACGATGCCATCACTTATCTTCTACACAGGACACATTCTCACCTAGACAAGGGGAAAAGTGCTGTGAATCATGTTCTTTGATTTCTCAAGTGCTTTTAACACCATCCAACCCCTCAGACTGGGAGACAAGCTCTTGCAGATGGGTGTGGACGCTCACCTGGTAACCTGGATTACAGATTACCTGACCGAGCGACCACAGTTCGTCAGACTGTCTCTCTGACACTGTGATCAGCAGCACCGGAGCCCCACAGGGAACTGTGCTCTCTCCAGTCCTAAAGTATTTGAGCCATCTAGATAGCTATATAGAAAACGCAAACATATTTTAAACTTCTGATCATGTACAAGGCCCCTGTGGAACTTTCTCGTTGGCACCACCAGGAAGTTTGTACCCCAGACACATTCCCACGTGCACCAGTAAAGATATGGTGCACACGCAAAACTTGCTGTACACCAGAAACTTAACTTTCTGCATGAGAAAACAACAAAAACCTTAAAGCCTATAAGGTCTGTGCTTCCCTTAAAACAAAATGTGTGACTCTTACATCAAGTTAAGCAGTTCTACCTGGACTATAAAGGGCCTCTAACTGAATTATAGAAGTGAAATAAGACATACATCAATTACTTGCCATGTGGACAAAGTGCTCAGCACCCCATTCTATCTCACTGATATAGAATGGCTATACAGCTATAAACACATTTGGGGAAAGTATTTTCTCTTTTTGTACAGTAGTCCAAGTCCAAAAACCCAAGCAGAAGATCTTTGCTAGTTGACAAACATTGCACTGAGTTTTGAATTGGGGCCCTCAGCTTTAGTTTCCCCTCTGCTTCATGGAGGATGGATAAAGATCTTTTTTACACTCACGCCCCTAAGTGGCAATATTGAAAACATGAGGTTGACACACTACAAGTCTGCCATAACTCAACGAGAATGTCACAGTATAGACACCAGATTCAGATTCAGTTTTATTGTTGCATCTTAATTCATACTCGCATATTAAAAGGCGCAAAAATCTTAATTCTTGTTCTGCTCTTTACTTGCAGCAGCTTGATAACACATAAGGACAATAAAACACACACATAATAAAAAAAATAAATAGAAACTAGAAACACTGAAATAATTTAGGCAGTGTTTAAGATCCTGATTGCCTGGTGGAAGAAAGAGTCCCCTTATTAATTATTTTCTAAAACCAGATAAGTTTTCTGAACCTGAAGAGATGGATCACGATAGGGTACAGCAGCGTTCCCAAAACCCTTCTGTTGTGACGCAAAAAGGGATATAAGAAAAGTAAGCCATCGAGTAATGATATAACTGCATGGACTATCTGGATTACAGGTCTTGCCACTTTCAGCACTGTAACAACTATCAGCAACAAAAGTCCCAGTTGTCATCATAATCAGTGTAACACCAGGTGTATTGTTGACCATACCAGGCACAGTTGTGGTCGGAACAGCAATAGTTTCCATCACTTCCTTTGCCTATAGGTGGAGAGGGACTGAAGTATGAACTGCCTACATAGCACCAGTAGTAGTCATACCCATGCTTGCCACAGGTAAGGTCACTGTTACACCTGCTTCTTTCGACTGTTATCATGGAATACACTGGAGAACACGGCCTCTCTGTATTTCCATAGTAGCAATAATAACCTCCAGCCTCCTCTTTGTACAGGCAAGAACTAGTGCAGTCTGATGCGTCCTCTGGAACAAGCCTACAAACGACCTCTTGAGAATCATCACCAGTGTCTCTTTTTTTCAACTCTCTTCTACCAACAGTCTTTATGAAGGTACAGATTGGCTGTGACAGTACACAAGCCGACCCAGACAGATATATTTCATGATCTCTGTCGTTTTAAACCATGTCTCCAGGCTGTCAAAAGACTCAAGTATTGTCATTTCTGTTACTTTTGGCCTCTTTAAAGGATGTAGAACTTTATCATTAAACTGGCTCGTAGCGGTATGAAATGTATTCAGAGCATCATCAGACATGAGCAGTATCTGTCACTTATAGGCAACCGGATTTCCCTGTAAAGCCTCTTGACATTTTCCTCAGATTTACGTTTGGTAGAAAAACAGTCATCTATAAAGAGCAGACAGGTAATGATTAAGTTGTGGTACAGTCTTGGCAATTATGTTGCGTTGCTGTCGGGCTGATTTTTTCCTATGTAGCCAAATGAAAAGGACTTCTCATCATCAACATTATGCTTATAACAGACAGCTGTCCAGATATGAGTAGGAACAGTAACACTGTGGTATTCTCTTGTGCTATCATCACCAAATTCCCCTCGTCTTGGTATTCTATAATCTTGTGATACATCAACAACTGTTCCTGTTACCAAGTAGGCAGTTCCTGCACCTGGTTGTTCAGCATTCAAAATGTCTTTGACGCCCTTCTCCCAGTCTTTCCCATGGACACAGTTGAAGCAGGCATCCATAGGTGCAGCATTGATCAGGGTGAATGTAGCTATACGACCATCTTTCTCACAATGGAAACTGTTGGGGTTGAGGTGCCCTTGGTCCCCAGATAGCAAAATCAGATTGGAAGATAGCGGGCCGCCGGTGGCGTGCCACTTGTGGTCCGCCATTGGACCACCATCTCTTTAAATTTACAAGGATACAAGGATACAAGGAAGTTTATTGTCACATGCATATGGCAAGGGCTGCATAAAAAAGGTGGGGGAGGATTGGGATTGGGTGGGGGGCACCAACAAGGAGCACCCAAGAGCAAATTTTAACTTGTCATGAATATTAAGAAAAGTTAATAAAATGATATATGGAGTATAACTGAACAAATAAAAAATATTTTAGACCAATAGTGACAAAATATTGGCCAATTTGTCTGCAACCCGCCAGCGGACCGCCAGAGAACCGATGAGCAAAATGCCAGCAGACGCCCCCAAATGCCCCCAATGGGCCGACAGAGGTCTGCCAGCTCTTGCTATCTGGGTCATAAGAGAATCTGTAATTACATTATCATTAACAGCTTGGTTTCTTTTTATTATGTCTCTGCGGTTACTGGTCTCTGGTTGCATTGAGTCCTCAGAAATGCCAGAAATCTGAAAGAAATTAAATTAACAACCAAAAAGGAAGACCATTATATGGGTGAATATCACAGGAGAGTGCCATTCAGCCCTCACAATTGAACATTTTGGTCTTAAAGGACAATTCTGGTGCAAAATGAACCTAGGGGATAATAACACATGTGTACCAAGTTCAACCGTTCTCTGGAATATGTTTTCATGCTAATCGAATGTGACCGGTTTTATTGCAAACCACTAATTAGCGTATAACGCTAGTCTTAAGGGCATAGACTCAAGTAAAAAGAAATCGCTATTTCTATACCACTAACAAGGCTCTAAATAGCACCACATTTCGACGGTAACATAATGAGGGTCCCTACATGTAAACCGAAGCATTTTTAACTTTGTAAGTGTACAGACAGTTAAAATAGAAAGACAGTACCGTTCACGTATACAGGCAAAGCAGGCGGGCTCCATCTTGGAAAAAGTCACGTGACAGTTAAGCTCACGTTGCATTGCGTCCAACGTCCTGCATCATGAGCTGAACTGTCACATGACTTAAAGGAGAATTCCGGTGTGATATTGACCTAAAGTGTATTGAAACATGATACCGAGTGTGAACGTATGTCTCATAGCCCATCTCGACTTGTCCCCTGCACTCCAAAATCTGGCGCTAGTTAGCCGATGCTACCAACAACTTTTTCAGTAGTGGTGCTTCGGCATCGGGCTAGCCATGCAAATAAATCACTGTTTTACACCCATTTACGAGGCTCAATGTATCTCCACACTTCATTGGTAGACTTCCTAGGGCCCTGACATTTAAAACGAGACATTGAGAACTTTGAAAAAGCACTGGTAGTTTACTTACAAGACGATTTATACAGACAGTATCTTCACGAAGTTTAACGTTTGCAGCCATCTTGAATTTAGTCACGATAAGTCGAGCAATGAGTAAGAATGAACAGGTATGATAAGGGATCAGATTCCAAAAATAATTCAGTGGAAATGCATGGATTCCAGTTTCTTCCAGTAGCAGCAACTGGAATCCATGCATTTCCACTGAATTATTTTTAAAAATTATTGCATGGTGCAACAATCTAATCTTAAAATAATTACAATTATTTATGTCTCTGTGTGGTATATAACCTACTTGGGATGCTTACATGCAGATGTCAAAGTGTTTCTATTTTCGTATTGATGTGAATTAATGTGTAGATCCGAAGTTTAAATGGTAGGCCTATAGCTGTGACGTGCAGTCACCTGACATCACCGTCAAATCAGAGGATATTTCAGAACTATTAACGTGGACAGCTTTCACGCGCGTTCACGCTACGAGCATGTTCGGGAAACAGTCGGAAAAACCAAACGAACGATCGTAAGATGAATCGTAGAAAACCCTCTTAAGAGCGTGTCTCTGTCGTTATCGGGGAAGTGGGGCCTGGTCTCCAGTCCCTCTCAGAGTAAGAGTCTGGGAGAGAGGCCTGGAAATCGGGCGGCTTCGTTTTTGGCCTTCTGGCCTTCACTTGCTATTTGTTTAGAACATTGCTTTTTGCATTAATTTATGTTCTAGTTTAATTATAATAAATTATTGATTATTTTCAAATTTATCCACCGTTGTCTGCCGTATTTTGCCCTTGCTTTATTTAGCTTTGTTATAGTTCCCTGACCCTAGAAGTGGGCATAACACACACACACACACACACACATACACATAAACACAGGTGCACACATACAGACAAGTATACAACACACAGCTTTAAAACACAAACATTTCCTGAAACTTACATGTAGGCTACATAAGGACAAAAGGGCTCAAAGCAAAGGATACTGTTAAATCTTGGTGTCATAATTGACAGCGATCTAAATTTCAACAGCCACATGAAAGCAAACTCATACATTTGATTTTCACCTCAAACACATCCAAACTTAGACGTCTGATATCAATAGAGAGAGATAGAGAGAAGTTGAGATGTATGATTTGCTTTCTTCAGATAGTACGCAGAGCACCATGCACTCATATTATGTGCTGACATACACATATTTAAAATCTTTGCTCCAAATATCTTCCGTCTTCTGTTTCCAGCACTTTAGTTCTCACTCTCGGATTTCAATCATCATCAACCGTTCTTTATTCAGGGAGAAATTGGCTGAGCATCAAGCTCTTTTGACGTTGTTGTTGTGTGTGCCGCGTTGCAAGTGTTTGCAATTTGAACTGCAATAGGCCTACTGATTGCTATAGGTTATTTTTTATTTGTGATAGCTTATCTCGCAGGCATAGTAGCCTGTGCTAAGTTAAATTAAAATGACGAAATCTTGGTACTTCTAGTTTTGTCCAATAACTATGAAACCTGCCTCTACTCATACTACTTTGTTATTGAAAACCTTTTAGTCTAATGCAATTAGGTTGAAATTATGTGCAGCAGTCTAGCCCATGAGCACACTGTACATTGAACCTCTTAGTTGTGACTTATCTGTGTGATTCATTATTGGTCTTGACCAACTTGACAGCTTACTTTTAAGGCGACTAGTCACCATTGTATGGGAGTGTTATGTGTTACTGATACGGAGCAAGAGGACAAATGCATTAGAGTGTCTATTGAGAAACAGATGCCTCACAGGTCCTCACCTGGAAGCTTTGTTAAATAACTGTAAAGCACCAGTGTCAACATCAACAGGAAGACTGACAGAAGACTGACTTCAGGAGGCTGGACTTATATGCAGAGTTATAAAGAAAAAGCCATAGGCTGGCCGATGACAAGAAAACATTAAGATGGGCGAAAAAATAACACACAGGTAGACTGGAAACAAGTGTTGTGTGCCGTTTGTGAAGGCATGTCTACACACTCAATCATAATAGTGACATAATGATTGTTTTATTAACTGTCATTATATTCAATATACAATTGTAAGCACCGTCCAACAAAATACATGTTTTATGTCCTTTACTAATGCTTTACTAATGAGAAACATGAAATGCAGAAGAATGACAAACATGAAAGCCACAGGAAATTTCCAATCCCAGATCACCAAATCACCATTGAAAATAAAAATCTGAGATAATATATATAATATTAATATATTTTACACATATATGGTTAAGTCATGAAAAAGAGTGGTAAAAGAAGGGAAATAGGGAAATATTTAGTTATAACCTTCTTTTATCCCTCTTTTTCTTGACTTAATTAATTGGAACAGTATTTTGAACAAATGAACTGAAGTATAATTAATTAGTAGTTAGTTTTTGTTTGTTCGGTGCTCAGAAAGTCAATTGTGTGTGTGGAAAACAATATAGGTGTGTCACAGGGAACAGCAGTAGTCCCACTTCCCATCTGTGGTATAACACCAGAGGTAATTATAACCATAGTAATCACATGGATGGTCAGTCTTGCAGGTCATGCCATTTAGAGCAGAGAATGGGTAAGCATCAATATTGCAGCAGTAGTCCCAGGTATTACTGTAATCAGTGTAACACCAGGTGTATTTATTACCATACCAGCCACAGTTGTAGTCAGAACGGCACATGCTCCCATCTCCCCTGTACTTCCCTACTCCTTTGCCCAGTGGTAAGGGAGGGGGACTGCAGTAATCCCATGATGTGTGTGTATAACACCAATAGTAGTAATAACCATGTGTTCCACAGGTGTGGTCACTCCAACACTTGTCTCCATATACTGTTACATTGGAATAATCAGGAGAACATGGTATCTCTCTATTTTTTTGGTCACAGCAATAATAACCTCTAGAGTTGTCCCTGTACAGACAAGAGCCCATGCAGTGTATTCCCTCCTCTGTAAGCAGTTCTGTTACCTCTGACTTCTTTGAAGCATCAGTTTCACTAATGGGCAGCTGGATGGACTGGTAAAGGAGTCGGATAATTCCTTCAGATTTACGATTGTTAGAAAAACAGTCATCTGTGAAAATATTTACTATAGATGTACCATAGAGAGCAGGCAGCTCAGCATTAAGTTGTGGTACAGTCATGACATTTATTGTACTGTTTGGATGATTTAGCCCTATATAGCCAAATGAAAAGGACTTCTCATCATCAACATTATGCTTATAACAGACAGCTGTCCAGATATGAGTAGGAACAGTGACTCTGTGGAAATCTCTTGTGCTAACATCATCAAATTCCTCTTGTCTTGGTATTCTACGATCTTGTGAAGGTACAGTTCCTGTCACCAGGTAGGCAGTTCCCTCACTCTCAGACTGGTTCCTCAAAATACCCTTCACACATTCCTCCCACTGTTTCAAGTGGACAGTGTAGAAAGAAGCATCCATAGGTGCACTGTTGGTCAGGGTGAATGTAGCTATACGACCATCCCCACACTGGAAACTGCTGGGGTTGAGTTGCCCTCGGTCATAACCTGTGTTTGAGTAATCACCATTGACAGCCTGTTTGGATTTTATTGCATCGCTGTAATCTCTGGCATAATTCTTCTCTGCTTGCATTGAGTCCTTAGGGATGCCAGAAAGCTGAAAGAAATTAAATGAACAACCAAACACAACAAAAAGATAAACCATTTATATTTGTCTGTGTTTATTTGTAAGATATAAATCTCTCTCAGATGCTCCAAGTAAGCCTGTGCACTTTTCTTAACAACAGCTTTACTTCACTGTATTTGTTCATGATATGGTTTGTCAATACAACTAAACTACCATATGACAACCTCTTGAAATGTATGTATATATACATATGTACAGTGCCCTCCAGAATTATTAGCACCTCTGCTAAAGTTGACTAAAAACAGGTATATAAAAAAAATAATGTCAAATTTTATGTAATTTGACGATGGAAACAATGAGGAAAAATCGAACTTTAAAGGGAAGCAATTTTTTTCTTAGAAAAAGGAAAATCTCATAAAGAAATACATATTTTAACAAAAACATGTTTCCCACATTTATCAGAAATCAGTAAAAAACAGGTGCTTGGACTATCAATTCAGCAACACATACCACATGCACCAATTAAAATGGAAAGAAAACCTACCTTCGGCTCAATAAACCAGTCACCACTTTTTTGTTCATATATGTTGTTGCAACTAGGATCAAATGTGTAAGCACTGTACACAGGAATCCTGTTGAAAGTTGAATACAGTGAAGCATAGACATTCACACCCTGCTCAAACTGCTGGCAAATTTTTGTAGTACTTTGATCATTTATCCATGGTTCAGTGCCATTATAAAAGAACTCATGGCACTCCTTAAAATTATCAACAACTTTTGCCCAAACGGGCACTTTTGCCAGAGCAGTGAAGATGAACAGAGCTAAAATGATCATGACGCTGTTCAAGACGAAGTTCTATGAATTTTTTGCCAATGCCATGCTTTTATAACTGAAGACAACATCAAAGTTTCCTCTTTTTTTAACAAGCTTGGAAGAGGAAGGGAAAACAAGGGACAAGGAAACAACCTTGAAATACAACCGCAAGCTGTGAATAAGGTCCAAATTCTCATATGTGCGTGTAAAGTCACTTTACTGTCACTTTGTTTTGGAAATAGATTAAGTAATGGTACATCCCATGGCATTCACTTTCACAGGCCTGCAGGGTTCAGGTTAATTTGTACCCTTTGTACAATGACATTTTGTGTCTGAGGGCTTTATTCCCATAGGCGTGAAATGGACATGTTACAGCCAGACCTTAGCAAAAAGAAATTTGTGGAAGTGTACTGTTGGTCTAGTTATTTTAAACTAAGTATATAGCTTACTTTTTGTGTAGTGATCAGAGATACATTAAATTGTTGTAAACTTGGCTTATACTGATAATTATAAAGGTTTAAGTACATAGCCTATACATGGTACTTATACTTAGTATGTGTAGTCCACTGTTAGTGTATATATTATTGAACTTTAAGACTACTTTGAAGGATAGTTAAAAGTACTTTCAAGTATAACAGTAATACCAGAATGGAAACCTAATATACTTTAAAGTATGTAAAGAAAACTTACAAGTATACCTGCAGTACAAAAACGATTAAACTTATATTTTACTGAGGATACGTTAAGTATACTATCAGGAACATGAAAACATGGACTAGAAGTATATAATATCAGCAGTGTGTGGCAGTGGCTCAGGAGGTAGAATTGCCCAGGAACGGGAAGGTTGCAGGTTTGAGCCCAACTCCTCCTGTCAAGACACATAACCCCAAGAATGATCCCGATGTGCAAGCTGGTGCTGTGACGCCTGGGTGATTCTCATGAAGCTGTCATTAACATGTCCAGGTTCTATTTTCCAAAAACAATATTTTATTAATAGTAACTATGATATTTTCTACAAAGACAGTAAAGAACTGTATAGGGACAGATGTTTTTTACAATCATTATAACACTATTTCATAGCAATTTAACCAAAAATCACAGTGAATTCTCATTACCGAAATGTGTCCGGATCCATTATTCTATTGTTTGTTTTAATTTCATGAAAAATTATTTTTACATAAATTGAAGAAGATTTTGGAAAGTTGTGTAAAATGTCTATATTTATGGTTAATATTTATATTTATGATATTTTGCAAAAGGAAAGGCAACATTTATTGTAAAAATATTGTGTCCACACTAAATGTTCCTCATTACCGTAATACGACTTGCCTGCCTATAAAAATTACACTGTTCCATTAAATTAACAAGCAGACCCATGATGCATCACTTGGGACAAAAGGTTTAAAATGAAATCAAGTTCAGTTGTTCTCTCTTCTCTCACATCCTGATATTTGTGTAAATGTCATAGAAACTTTGTTCTGTCACACTGTTGATTATCATTACCGATATGCTGCGATACTCAATGCTTTTGAAAATATCTGAAATGATATTTTATGATGATAAAGACAATATAAGACTTTAATATTGTGTAAAGGTTAAGGTTACATAGCTTGCTAGCATTTTGTGTTATTTGCCAACTTAGTCAAGGACATCTCATTACCGTTACTCCAATTTCTCATTACCACGCATTTTAATGTGTAATAACGGTAATGAGAAGCTGAGTTGCGGTAATGATGCGGTGATGATCTAAATATAAGATGACCCATTTCCTCTACTAGTCAGGTTTACCTAACATCTAGTGTTCTCTCCACTAACTTATTGCTCAGCCCGTTGTTAAAAGGCGTTAAAACAGTTGATGTGATATTGCTTTGTGATTCCGCTTTGTCCTTCCCAGATGATCTTTTTTTTTTGTAGCTTATTTCATGTTAAATCTTCTTGGATTTTTGACTAACTTTACTGTTTTATCTAGTTTCGCCCGGTCCCATGATATAATTTTGCCCCAATTGTCTGGTCTGCTCTGTACTGGCTCTGTGTTTTTGACTGTGGATTCTATTTCATTTTTTGGTGCCAAGTTTACTTGCACGGCATACCACAACACAGGCATTAAGACCAATGATAGTTTTTTAATCAGTTGCTTGTGTTTTTTTTCTATCTCTTGTCAATCAGTAATGTCATGTTTTCTTTTTATTTCTTTTAACTACCATTGGTTTTCTCCATGGCAATGGAGGTAATTATGAGGGCACCATAATGGGTTGTCAAATTGGTTGTTGGAGGTACAGTAAAAGGTGCAGGGTGGCACTCAGATACCTCCCATCTGAGCCTATGTGGGTGACATGACCAATGTACCTGTGGCCATGTATCCGTCGGCTCCATGTACCCGTAGGCCAGGTTGAATGATAAAATGGATAACAAGGATATAACCTAGCAAATGTACAGGTGTATCTATTAGGGGAGGGAAACTAGTGGAAAACAAGTTGTATATTAATGGCGAGGTGATTCCGTCTATTGTGAAAAACATGAATTTGGGGAGGTGGTACAATGTTGTTGGGCAGGAGCAGAAAAGAAGAAAAGAGTTTGGTCTTGGTACCAGTTGGAAAATGTGGGGTACTGTAAGTCTGCAGCACAGGAGAAGAGACAGATGGTAACCAGCTTGTTTTGAGAACAAGAGGAGCAAACTAGACATTCAACAGCAATGCCTCAAGCAAAACAAGGAAAATGGATGAACTGGCATGATGTGGAGAAGAAGATCAACTGAGAGAGCTAGGGCCATGGATGCCACTGCAATTCGAGACATATGGGTCAGGGATGTGACTGCTTTAAGACCAGACATGACATTTTATTTTGGAGAGTAAGCACATTGTCTACTTTATTCTCTTTTGATGAAGTGATAGAGAAAGCCTTTGAAAATTAAAGTATGCAGAACTGGTATCAGAGGTAAGGGAAGGTGGCTGACAAGCACACACAGTGAAGATAGGTGTTTGAGGCTTTGTAAGTCGACCACAACACTTTTGTTAGATTTTAGAATCCAAATATGGTCACTGAAAGGAGCTGAAAAAGGAAGTCAGTGGCCATGACTGAGGCCCTCATAGCAACCTGAATTGACTCTGAGATGTGTTAAATCTTGCAGCTGTGTTTCCAGAGTGGTAGTTGTTGGTGCCCACTCTAGGGCTTGAGGTTTGTCTGGTTATGTTGCTGATTGGATCATAAACAGCCACAGCAATGAACAGGAATGCCCAAAGAATTTGTTGGTATTTGTTGGTAGAGAACCAGTCAGGAGTGTGGAGGAGGGTGGATCTGGGAAGCCAGACACCACTGTTGAGCCTTCTGGAGGTGTCATGGGATCTAATTCAACAAAACACAGACGAAGGAAGGTATCTGCTTGTAAGCCCAGTGACATGCTCTCGAAAGCTACTCTTTTGGTGATGTTTTTTGCCCACAACGGTTTGCTTTGTTGGTGATTTTTTGGATGGTAAAAGTGCTTGGTTGTTGACTGGCCACTCTGGTAAATCCCCTTCCTGTGACACTAGCAATATAACACCTCTCCTGTGTGTATCTGAAATTCGTTTGGTAAAATGAAATCATTCTCATTACCGTAACATAAATTCTCATCCTCCGTAACAGACTTTTCATTACCGTAATGCATAAAAATGTATAGATATTGTAAAGATGTTATTTCTCAGACACAAAAATGTCTTAATTTTGTCATAATAATGTTCCTTAACTGTGCCCCACAAGTGGGTTTTGTTCAAAATATATCTATAACAAAGAGATTATTTGAAAAATTGAACTCTACAATACACATTGTTTTTCGGTAATGAGAGTTAATTAATTTAAAATGGAATTTAAAATATATAAAATATACATTTTCATGTGCAGTACTGTTCATTTAATGTACTTATTTGTGTTAATGTACTTTGTGTGAATGAAAAAAAAAATCAAAAAAAGTTTTCTTACTTATGGTCTCCGTTTGTCATTTACCATATCGGTAATGAGAATTATTCTGGATCTTGCTACTATAACATTCAAATAAAGTTATATTAAATTGTTTTACTATAATACTTTTATCAGAAAATAAAAGTTCACATTCTATTCAGTCACTTAAATTAAAAAAATCAATCAAATGAGGTAGATAATATTTTGTTGTGACTGTGCCATTAGTGTGTGAGTGTGTACATAGCTTTGAATGCTCAGAGGAGTGGAAAATCCCTATATAATAAATGCAGTCTATTGCCATTAGTACACCTAAGTTCACTTGTAGTGCATCTAAAACTTTACTACTTTTACACCTTAAAAATACTTATTATAAACTGAAAGTGGGCCAATTTAGTCTGAAGAAGCATTAAAATAGTACATTTACAAGTATACCACAAGCACATTTATACTAATAAACTTACTACATAAAGTAAACTTGGGAATTATACTTCAACTGCAGTTTACTTAATAAAATTAACTGAAGTATACATTTTTTTTGGTATGGGGAAGTAAGGAGGTAAGCCTACATAATAAATGGGCTCACATTATTGGGGCAGAGATAGAGAGAGTTGGGGGAGAGAGAGATGACAGAAGAGAATCAAACTTGAGTGTAGGCTATAGCATAGGCCTAGTATAATCACAAATGTGTCCAGTCACTGGTTTGCCATGGTGACAATGTGGACAAGGAAGCATTGAATCTATCTATCTACAGGTGAAGGCTGTTTTAAGTTGATTTCCTCAAAGAAAACTTCCTGGGGAAAATACCAATGCATGCAAAGCAAAAGTATTTCAATAATAAAGTAAAATATTAAACCATTAACTGACGGGGGGGAGTCAATTAGTTAGTCAGTTAGTTGAACAGTAGCAAAAACCAAAAACTACTTCACCTGACATTCTTGGGATGCAGGAGACCTTATAAAAAGTACTTTTAAAAATGTTTGACAACAAAATTACAATATAAGTACCAATGAAATTTCTAGACCATGGTGGAAATTTATTTTAGAGCCCCTTTTGCATTCCCTCTCAATACTTTTGCATTCCCTTGCAATAGGCTACATTTTGCATTCTCTCGCCAAAATCAAAAGTATTACAAGGGATTAAAATAAGTAATGTTTTGCTATAGTTTAGGATTTCCTACCTCATTGCTATTTTAATTAATTTAACAACAAGGTTATTGTATTATTCCTTAACTCCTGAGAATATACTATAATAATAAACCTTCACTTTTGTGATGACGTTACGATTATGTGTACTGCAGTGTACATGAAAATTCAAAAAATCATTTTTAGAGTAGATAGAGATAGAGTTTCCCACACTAGCAAAAAATGAGGTGGCTGGTGGTAACATCGGAACGTCACCTATTACCGACCAGTATTTCCGAACTCTTACGTGTGTCACTTAATATTCATTTCTATACAAACCAAGACGGCGGATTCCTAAAGAAACGCAAGCACCCACACCATAAGTGTATCTAAATTAGCTATGTACCAAAATTACATTTTACCGTGACTTGAAGAGCTGTAAACAGTGTTGTAAGGCTGCGTGTACAAATCCGCTTGGAGCTCCAGTGGAATTTTGATTTGCGGCGAGAATTCTCGGTCTAACCGTTGATGTGCCGTGAGAAAGGTCGGAAATAGGCGAACCCACCAGGCCAGCACTAACTTCCGAGCGTGGTAAACAAAATCGGATATTTCAGGCAGTAAAAGCCCCGGTAAGAACCAAATCAGATTTTGTTCAAATCTACACACCTATGGCTACTGAAAAATGTAAGGTTCATTTATTAAATGTTATTTTGAAGTATTAGAAAACATTGTTGTTTTAGAATTTTCGAACGAAAGGGCCGGTGCTTTTACGATAGTGGTTAAGGAGCTGGGCTAATATACAGCAGTTGTGGGTTCAATTGCCGGCATACCGCTGAGCCCTTGACCTCTGAGTTGCTCTGGTCTGGTGGTCTGCTAAATGTAATGTATAAAATTAGGAAGACATTTGCATAGTTAAAGGCCTACAATCCCCTGATGCATAGCCACAGGATCGTTTTAGTCCTGATTGGTTTGGATTGCGTTGCTTTCTGACCTGTGTGACAGCACCAGAGCTCGCAAGATGATGCAGATCAAGACCGCCTGTCTTTGATCCCGATTATTTGAGTGTGGACCTGATTACTGCATTCTGGCCTACGCTAACAAACTGAACCAGAGGTCAAACACACTATAGTTTGATAAACAGACTGAAGACTGCAGGTGAAAAAGCATCCAGAGAGACCTGAAACAAAACGTCTTTCATAAACTGATAATTGACAAGATAATTTAACTCCTAAATATATAGTTAACTTTGGTCATTTCAGGTGATATACATTAATTTCGTAAGCCAGGTAAGAACAGTGGGGGAGAGTGGCATAGGATGAGGCACAGGGTAAGGTGGCCTACCGGTATCTTGGAAACCAAACAAAAAATTTTCTCATGTGACTATAAATTTAGTTTGTTTTCTCCATTTTCATCTTCCTTCCTATGAAAGACAAAACCATATGGATGAGGTGTTTAGCATCTTTTTGCCTCAGTTTGTTGCCCATCAGTTTGCCTGCAATTTGAGTCAAAAATGTCATTCAAAATGGAAATGCACAGTGACTATTTGACTATTACTACTGCCAAGTCAGACACAATTGTGTCTCATTTACAAAACAATACTTCAATATTTCACAAGAGTGATATGCATCATCTTTCAGAAACCCACAGTGGGGAGTACTGAACAGAAGAATGGACGATACATTTGGATTGGGTTTCCTTTTGCCTTTTTTTTAATTCTCTGCCATGATCTCACAAAAAAGAAAATCAAAAGTACAATATAAATTTTTGAAAATCAATACAATGAGTACATTTTATCTTCTTAAACAGCAAGAACACTGAGCAAAACACCAAAGCGGGATTGAACTGGTGATCTGCCCAGTATAGCTTGCCTCTGCATTTTCGGTTTCATAAAATATGGCATTTTGTTTTTGCAACTGCAAACTCCCATTTCCTACCTTGATCTGACATGTGTCTAGGCGAGGGTGCTTACCAAAAATACACAGTACAAATATAGTCCAAAAGTGAGTTCTGATTAAAAAAAAAAAAAAAAAAAAATTCAGATGGTAAGCATCAAGTCTGCTTTACTCTAACTGGTTGCAGTGTTCCACTGAAAGACCCCCAAATTCAAACACATTGACTGTCATTCAGTGGACACGGATTACGACCAAACATTAGGATACAGGTAATCAAGGGGCTCACATTAAGGTTGGGGTAGAGGAGAGACAAAAAGACAGAGAGAGAGAGAGAGAGAGAGAGAGAGAGAGAGAGAGAGAGAGAGAGAGATGGAGAAGACATGACAAAATAATGAAACAAACTTGAGCTCAGTGTCTCAAAACAGATATGGTGAGCAACCCCGAGACAAACTCGTCTTCAGTTTAAATACAGAGCTGTGCGCTTCAAAACAGAGCTGTGCACTTCTCGTCGTAGGTCGACAAAAACCGACAACTAACCAATGAAGACTGCTCACCAATTCTTCCCCTACTTGGCTAAATGTATTTAAGTTATGCCATGAACATGTACCACCATGTACCAATGTCCCATTTCCCCCTTGTGTTATTAAAAGCCACCATCCACTATAACGGCAATTGGGGGAACTCATTTAGTGCCAGAGAAATTCACAGATTCAACAGAAGGCAAAAACAACAACAACAACAACAACAACAAAAGAAGTGATGCATTGCAACACCAACAGCGTTGCAACACCACCCACAACGCAAAAGGATCTGACTGCAGTGGTCTCGTTTAAGTTGTCTGCCATGGTGACAAGGTAACGGTGTATAAAAATGCCAGTGTTTCATCTGGCTGAACTTATGTCTATATTACTTAAAAAAAAAAAAAAAACAAGGTGGATGAGTTGACGTGTGCCGGGGAGTGGGTTAACCAAACCGATGCTGTAACCGAAAGTTTTGAGTGTGGTTGGCAACTCAAGTGCACAGATCTGGACGCAGCAGAGCAAAGGAGAACAGGATCCTGGGATCTGTGTGTGTGTGTGTGTGTGTGTGTGTGTGTGTGTCCTGGAGGGTGGCGTTGTTGTTGTTGATGGTGGTGGCGGTGGTGGTGTCGGGTAGAGGTGGTTCACAGTGCCTTTTCACCACTCTTTTTTCTTCTCGTCCATGGAGACCCCTCCGGGCCCCAGAGCCACAACCAGCAGCAGGCCGCCGATGACCGACGTGGTCTGGAAAAAGTCGTACTTGAGGAAGTCGTGCATGGGCTTGTAGGCAGGCACCGCCCAGAAGGCGTTGAAGTAGACGTTGATGGCCAGCAGCCACACCACCAGGGTGAGAGCGGCCAGCTTGGTCTTGAAGCCAATGGCCACCAGGATGATGAGGGCCGTGCCCACCATGTTCTGCAGAATCTGCAAGACAGTAACAAAAAGAGGAAAGATATTGAGGACAACTAGTGAAGGTGAAATGCATTTTGTGGCATGTAGCAACAGATGAAATTAGAATAAAACTGAACTGAATACCATAAAATGTTTTTTTTTTTTTTAAATTCTCGTGTCTCTGGCTTCTCTACCGTCTATCATCAAAACCGCAGCCCACACACCACTAATGTACATATACACTAGTCTGTATAAATTCATAATATAATTTTGAAGGATTATATTACTGACACCATTTAATACACAATCCCTTGACTAATTTTATCAAATCATGTCTTGGGACAATTTTATTCATCAATTGAAGTTGAACACTATGGGCCCTATCATGACATTCTAAAGTGCATCGTCACTCGTCAAAAGTCTATTCAAATTTAGTAGGATGTCCAGTTCACATTGGGAGGGGTTTCGCTATCAAAAGTGGAGTGCATGGCGTAACAAGGTGTTCCTAGATCTTTTAATCAGTCATATGGGTGTGTTTGGGGCGTAACATCATTTTAAACCAATGAGAATGACATCTGTCATTCCCTTTAACGGCGCAACGCGCAATATGTCAAATAAATGCATCGGTATTTTGGCATTCAAAGGCGCATTTGAAGGAGGCTGCTTGCGAGACCGTATAGAATAGTCATTCTTAAACCATGCTTTACTAAAACCTAGCATAGCCTTCACGTATTTGCACTCCTCTATTTGAACTCATTGGCAAAGTGAAACTAACTTCACCAAGGAGTCAGTCAACGACAAGACAGTTATATGCAGTTACTTTCACTATTGACTGACAATGGGTTACCACCGAAAACAGCCCTAATATTGCTCAAATGACTGAATAAAACAACATTTATCCGGCAGGAGTTGCTTATATCTCGTGACAGTGCGTCTTCAGCTGTGCTCCATATGTGTCTCTCGCCTCTCCCCTAATCACTTTTAACCGTCATTACCAATTTGCAAATGATGGTGAATAACTACTCATTATGAGATGTACAGTATTTCGTAATATCTTTGTTCTAATTATGTTTCCCATTCTAATCGTGCAATTTGTAATGCTTTGCATGGACGTGCGCTGGTGTGCGTTCATGAATGATAGAATGATGGTGTGCACCTGCCAATATGACTGTTGACATGCGCTCTTAAAATAGCATATGAACAACTCGCCATTGACTTCTGACCAGGTTTAGGTGGTGTATGATAGCGATTTTTAGACAACGCGCTAGTCCCCTCCCTAGGTTGTTAATTGCCACACCCCTGGGCGCAATGCTTAAAAAATAAACGTGCAAAATACCGAATTCAACTTCGCGCGGGTGAAAAACGAACTTTACACCATGCGCTGGTGACCCAAAATACAGCCCTATACCTCAGAAAAAGATTAAAAAACAACAGCCCACCATTCTAAAGACATACACTTCTTTGCTTCTGAAATGTATAGCATTGTGTTATTTCAATGCATTCAGCTTTAGTGAATCTCTGTTCTATCAAAGTCCTTTTAGGCAAGTCCCTCCACTCGGCTGCCATATACCAACATTTTATGGGCACTCATCGGGCACAGTTTTGGGTCGAACTGCGCGTGCGCAAGGCTTCACGACACCAATCTTGCTCCAGCGGCGAGATCACAACACATGATTGGCACGATGTCTTCACAACACACCATATGATTGGCTCAATGTATTCACATCACACCACATGATTGGCTCAATGTATTTACATGTCGACATTTTGCCGAGGAAGGGGTGGGATATGTGTAGACAACGGCCATATTGGCATGACAAACTAGCCCCATGCATTTCTATGGAGTATTTTTTGAGTGCTGTGTCTCCACATTAGAAAGTCTCTGGTTCTATGGAGTCAGCTCCTTACACTCTCCTGCCATCTAGTGGCAACAGGTGAAAACATGAGATTGAGTAAAAACCAGTGACCCTTGCGCGAGAGAGCCACCCTAGCAAACAAGAAACACTCCAAGTCTTTGTCTGCAGTAACTGACAGAGCGTCTACAGGAATGTCACACTCTGAACACTTTTGCCTACAGGGACTGTAGAGTCTGGCCTGAGGTCATATCCTAAAGTGTGTCTGTGTCTGTCTCTCATTCTCTGTTGGAGAATGAGAGCTTAGGTTTACAAAGGTCAATAACACGCACAGAGAATGATGACCATGTTAAGCACCTAGATGAGAAAAAGGGCAGGCTAACTGAACTACTTGGTGTCAGGGCACAAGGGCCGTTCGTACACTCCCGTTTTCAGAGTGTTACCCTGATGTATGCTCCAACCAAATTTTTCTTCAACTTGGGAAAGAAAAATAGAGTAGGATAATGCACACCTTAAGGTCAGAAACAAGTCAGGAGCTGTCTGAGCCTGCTCAGATACGCAATTATGCGAGATCTTTTTATTCTAAGCCATATGAAAAGTGAATTGGGGTCTAATGGCTTCTTGCCCAATGGATTTCTTAACAACCTGCCCAGAGTGCCTGACGAGTGTCATGCGGAGACGGACAAAGCGCTTGATGAGCTTGATCAGGCCCTCATGAGCATGCAGAACGGCAAAGCTGCCGGTATCGACAGGTTACCGATCAAGTATATATAAAGTAAGTACTCAGGACAGGTATTGGGAGGGATCTCCTTGCAGTGCTCCGCGAGAGCTTGAGGGAAGGATGCCTTCCCCTTAGTTGTTGCTGGAAGATTATTACACTATTGCCTATGAAAGGTAACCTGCAAGAAATAGGTAACTGGCGCCCTGTCTCCTTGTTATGTTCTGACATGAAGATATTATCCAAGACTCTGGATATAAGGCTGAAGAATTGGTCATGTAAAGCATTCAGATCAGTCCAATTGTATACCTGACCACTCCATTTTTGATAACATAGAGTAGTCAGAGACCTAATGACTGTTTCAAAAAACTTGGGTATTAATGTGGGGCTGATCTCGTGTGTGTATTTATGGTCCACTTTAGATTCCTTTGGTTTTAGCCCGGTCCTCACAGCAATGGTCAGAGCTATTTATTATGATATTGAAAGTCTTTTGAAAATGAATGGAAGCCTTAGCGCACCTTTCAAGGTTAAAAGAGGGGTCAGGCAGGGGTGTCCAATGTCAGGCATGCTGTTCTCCATTACAATTGAACCCCTGCTACACAAGCTAGTGTACTGATCTGAGGGGTGTCTCTTTAGATTTCTGTACTGACCGTTTCTTTTTGTCTGCTTATGCAGATGATGTAACAGTCTTTGTTAATTGAAGGGATGATATCAATGTGTTGGAAAATATTGTGCATGATTTAACCTGCCATCATCTGCCAAAGTGAACTGGGGGAAAAGTGAAGCTATTTGGGTTGGCGAGGTGGAATAAAGTGGCACTGGTTTGCCGGGTGGGTTGGTTTGGAAAATGTGAGGGTTCAAATATCTGGGTGTGTGTACCTGGGTGATGATAATTTTGTTCAAAAGAATTGGGATGGGGGTCTTGGAAAAGGTTAAATTTTGTTTGGGGAAAACAAAGTGGTTACTCCCTCAATGGGGCTGTTGCTGTAATAAATCCAACTATAAGTGACATCTGTCGATTTTCATTTTGATGTTTTATTTTGTGGTTTTGATTTGATTTATTAGACTGATCTGTTAGTGGTGCCCTCAGTTGTCATTTAAAAAAACTCTCTCTCTCGGCAAAAATATATCTATAACATTAAATATATAAACAGTTGTTGTGGCTCACCGAGAAGAAGCTGGAGTCGAAGTGCAGCAGGGTCATGAACATGAGCACGAGGAGCACGCGACCGCCCAGCTGCATGTACTGCTTGGGGGAACTCTCGCCCATGGAGGGCACGCCGGCGAACATGCTCTTCCCCTCCGACCGCGACTCTGCCAATAGCAGCAGCAGCCCTCCACCCAGGGCTAGGTTCCTGCGGAAAGCCAAAAGAAATTAACAAACAAACAAACAAACATAAAGAAATGTAAACAGCAGCACTGCCATCAACAAGAGAAACAAAGTTCTTCCAGAATCCCATCAGACTTGCAGAAGGAAAGATGCATGAGGGCATGTGTGTATTTGTTTGTGTATGTATGTATACAGTATATGTGTAGTATATGTGTGTGTGTATATATGTATACAGTATATGTGTGTGCGTGTGTGTGTGTGTGCGTGTGTGTGTGTGTGTGTGTGTGTGTGTGTGTGTGTGAGGGCATACCTCATCAAAAACTTCAAGTCCCATAAGATGCTGTAAGCAACAGTCTAGAAGAAAAAAGAAAAATACATGAATTAATTTTGATAGTAATGATAGTAAATGAATTTTCATTGGGAACTAAATTAGCCATTATATACATATATATTAAACATCTTTTTATTAAATAATTCAAACGTTATCAAAGGAGAGCTAAATGTAAAATGTAATGATATTACTACCAGTAACTATACCGGTAGTTGCTGAATTTTCCCAAATTGACTTAACCCAACTTAACAAATCAGACATTAAGAAATAGACCTCTCACCTGTAGTGCGATGATGCCAAATAAGCCAAAGCAAGCATACTGTACAAAATTTCTACTGAGGATAAGGACACAGCCACCTGTGAGAGAGAGAGAAAGAGAGAGAGATATGGGCAGTTAAACTATGCCTCCGTGTTGGCCTCTGGCCTTATTACACCTACTCGACGTAATCTAAGGACCACTGGTGCTGCTACAACCCCTGCTTGCAAAGCTAGAGACACGGCTGCAAAACGGAAGGGAATTTATGCTAACATATAAATCAGTCTGATCAGCAACTCATTAGCTGCGTTCGAAATGTTCACTCATTCACTATATAAGGCACTATGTAGTAGTTCAGCAATATAGCAAGCTCTAGGCCTATATAGTGAGTGAGTTAACATTTAGTTAACATTTAATTAACATTCAGTTAACATTTAATTAACATTTCAAACACAGCTATTGTGTTTTCTTCTCCCCTGGTTTCCCCATTCTTCTCCATGGTAGGAAGATGTGTTCTGCTGCAGTCTTCTTTAAATTAAAAGGAACTTGTATATCGCCAGAGGCAGACATGTTTACACTCTTGAGCTTTAGCCCACTGGCTTTATGAAGTACCTTAGAGTCAGCATCAGTCCTCATAATCAATCACAATTTTAAAAAAAACAATAATGATGTGATTTCTGGCTGTGGTATTATTGTGGAGTAACATGTGCAACATTGTGTCATATCTGAGGTTATGAGCTAAGACCAAGTATGAACGGTTTGGTTTTAGGGGACGCATTTCAAGTCTCTGCACGCTCAAAAACAATGATCTCAACAGTTTAATATAAGAGAATTTCAGATTATGAAATCCAGGGAGAGGCCACAAAACAGCTATATAAATGTTAGATAGGCAACAGCTATATAAATGTTAGATAGGCAACAGCTATAGAAATGTTAAATAGGCCACAGCTACAAAAATGTTAAAACGAGTGTGTGGGCTACTTCAGAGTGTGTGGCTACCCTGTTCTTATTTAAGATAAGTCTAAAACAACCATTTTCTACTGAGCAACTCCAGGTTAAGCGTTTTGCACAAGGGCATAATGGTGGAAGCCAGGAATTGAACCCACACTTTACAGGCTACTGCATGCTAGCACAGCTCCTTAGCCACTAAGCTACCACTGCCCCCAAACTAAATGTTTCACTGAATTCCCTGTGGGATTATTTTGTTCCTCTTCCAAGTATGACACAAGAGATTGCCACTGGGAACTACACCCTTCATTCTACGCTTTATCCCAATCTCTAGCTTACACCCAATATAGACAAGGCCACATGCCCCACCCTAGACACAGGACTAAGAGCAGGCCCCCATGATGCATGCCAGATCTCTCACACACACAGACGACCTCTGTGTTTGTGTCAGTGAGAAAAAAAAGCATGTGTGTGTGTGTGTGTGTGTGTGTGTGTGTGTGAGAAGTCCATTCTCACCCAGCTGTCCTACGAGGTTAATGAGCACGAAGCAGGTAGCCAGGAAGTAGCCACATCCCCACGTGGCCTCAATGTAGTCCCTCTGCTCATTCCACTGGAACCACATGCGGATGCCATCCTCCAGGAAGGTGCTGATGAGGCACAGGCGAGCCAGGTGAGGCAGGTACTGCTTGGTCACCCGCAGGAACTATGGAGACAGGAACCAGAACCAGAACCAGAACCTGGGTTAGACCAGTCAAACCTATTTCTGTATACTGCTCATGTGTGCGAAAAGACTATGTTTACATGCACCTCACGATCCCAATTTTAATCATATTCAGCTATGCAATAGGCTACGTGCACGAAAGGCTTGTGTGCTCGTTTGTTTCCGGTGGAGCCAGGTGTGTTTGAACCTGCCGCTATTGTTAATGCAATTAGTGTCTACATGGACCCGGTTGGGTCTTGCACTAGAAAATTAGCATGTTACGACAAAAAACGATTTATGTGTGCGTTAAAATTGTTATTATTGGGCAAACAAGATATTCAGTGTCAAAGTGAAGATGTAAGGAACAGAATATAACAGAAAATACTGTTATAACACAGTAAACGCTCCACCAGAAATAATGAGCATACAGGAAGAGCCTTTCGTGCACCTAGTCTATAGAAGGCCTGATGTACAACAATCATTGCGTTTACAGTACATGCAGTTCAGTATCCTGTTTATGATCCGGATTTGGAAGTATCCTGGTTTTGTGTTTGCTCATGTAAACACCATAATTAACACTGCCTGAACTGATGCTGTTTGGGTTTAAACCCCATATTTTCATGTGTATTGCATGTCCTGTTTCAAATTAGGCTATTTTCCAAACTGTAGAATATATGAAGACCGCGGAGCGGATGTCAGAACACATCCTGACCGAGTGAACCAAAATGAGATTTTTTACTAGGCTACCCTCTCCAATCTGTTGCCTACCCGCACACACTCACTCTCTTGGACATGCTGTGCGGGGCCGGTAGTTGCTAGGTGATGCTGATGGTTAAGGTAAACTTTCGTTTCGCAGGTCTGCATTACAACCAATCAAATAAGCGCATGCCTGCCTCCGACAGCTGGATACAATCAAGATAAATAAAAAACAATTAGTAGGATTGCAGGAGCGGAACGTAGGTTTTATTGAAAGTGAAACTAGGGAATACTTAAAAAAAAAAATAGAAGTGCCTTTGCACCAAAAAAACGGACATTTGGTGTCCCGGGAAAGATTATAAAAAGATTATGTAATCTCACATAACAGTGATATTTTGTCAAATATTTTATCAGCAGCTCATAAAAACTAGTTCGGAGGATGAAAGCTGGCACTTGAGAACTGGAAGTATAACAGCAGAGAAGCCTGACCTAAATAATGACACACATTTGAGTCCATCTATTAAAAACACCAACTTACATCATCATGAGATTATCACTTGACATGTAAATTCAAATGGCTGGCAAAAATAAGTAGCCTATATATCTATCTGAGCCTGTGTTTGTGTGTGTGTGTGTGTGTGTGTTTGTCTACTGGGAAATCCATCCTCAAGTATATAAATAGGCATGTCCTTAAACAGTTCATAAACAGAGACATAAAAAACAATTAAACCATCATATAAATAAGTTCCTTTTGCTTCCATATGATTTTTAAAGTAATAAGATACTACAATAAAGCCACCTATTTCACAATACACTAACATATACTATGAATACTACTAATAACACTATGCAGTCTATGTCGATATCTGCTTCCACTATGTGTTCCACTATGTGCCCCCCCCCCCCCTTCTGTTGGTACAAAGAGTACTGCCTCCCACTTCCGACCCCGCCCACTGTGCAGTCCACATCAGCACTGCCAAACTCAGGCAGCCAATCACGACTCAACAAGTCCCCCCATGCGCCCATCGACTGCAATTCGGACAGCCAATCAGCCCTCCTATCAGAATTCTTACTCCATGGTTGCTTGTTAGGCAATGTGGGACACAGTCCACTGTTAGGTCTGCTTGGGTTCGGAATTCTTAGTGTTCTCTTGTTTCCAAAACATGCTGTGAACATGTCTTAGGAGTTAGGAAGTGCTTCTATTGCTCATCATGGCATGACGTTTAATATGAGTTATGAATTGCAGACCTCTAGGCAGGGCTTAGCACAGCATTCAAATTATCAGCATAGTCAAAGCTACTCCTTTGACTAACAAAACCTTGGCTGTGTAGTGAATATATCTCAAATTCCTTCAGCACAGTCAAAGCAACCTCTTTGACACACAAAGCTGTCTAATTCTAACTCTCATTAAACGTCTAAAAGACCGCAGACACAAATTTAGACATGTTTACAAAAGTCAATGTTTTTCCTGTTACAATGGTTCTCATTATTATGAATGCACACACATGAAAATGACACACCTGAGGCAATAGCAAATAAAATGCTATTAGTAGCTGGATTTGGTTTAATATGCAAGGACTACACTCCAAGGTCTAAAAAAACCTTTCCACCAGGGAAAAAGAACACAACTAATCATTTGTCCTTGGTGCGTCAGTCTCGATGCAAAAAAACAGAATCCTTGAAGGTATTTGGGTGCACACAAACATGAATCAGACAACGTACCTGGCATAGAAACACTCTGATATAGTAAAGCTAAGGCAAACCTGGCCAAGACAACAAACTTGCGCGACAGCTATAACTGGGTGACATTTTCATTCATGTAACCCTTCTGCTCTTTGTGCAAACTGTGTGAATGTACCCGATGTTACTATCAGAAAACCTGCACAAGCAGCTGAAAAAAAAAAATCACTGACTTGCCAACTGCATTCATTCTATTTTGTAGTAGAGTGAAATAGGATTGCCAGTAAATCGGAACAAGCTGTCCCAATACTGATTTACTGCCATATTGTGAGAAAACACAAAACACATATACAAGACAGAAGGAAACAGAAGTGAAGTAACCTGAACTGTAGAGGTTCTTGACACTTATCCCTTTATAGACTTGAGAATGTCATATGGATTCCAATTACATCCAGAGTTACCGCTTTCATCACGCAGATGTTTGAAGTCATGCACCCACAGTGACCCACAATCAGGCCCCAGTCCTTACCTAAACACAATGCCTACGTATTAAGATAAACTTTAGGCCAAGTCTCTCCCACTGAACACAAACAGTGGCTTTAAACGGTGTATTCTTTATTTGGTGTATTTGGAGGGGGGGGGGGGGGTCAATGTTGCAACAGTTTTTAAGAGGCTTCTACTGTCACAGTCGAGCAAGACTGCTGTAGCAATTCAACCCTGTTATGGCTTTACAGACTTCATAGGAGCAACAAGCAAAGGCTTAAAAAGCTCTGTTCATACGCAGTAGGCACCCCCTAATCACCCTCCTCCCATATACACACACCACATATTGTGCAATCATTGAATTGCAATTTCACCCATTTCTGAAAGGAACTTGTAAATAAGAGATTACAATTGTTTTATACGGTTACTAACATTCTGACGATTAATATTTGAAACGTAAGAATATTCTCATTTATTTTAAATGGCAAGTTTTTTTTCAGGTTAGAAGTGAGTCATCAAAGTTTACTTGTAGGCCAACGTTATACGTTTCTAATAACGTTTTTCCACCAAACACAGAGGTTGGCTATGCTCAGCTTTTCTAACGTATCGTTATTACTTTACCACACCCGATTAGGTATTTATAAGAATATGCTAATATGTTGTATGTGCACATTTCACTAACTAATTCGTTGTGGTTGGCGTTTAAGAGATATAACGTTACGTCCTGTTATTTAAAGGCAATAGCTAAGTAACAGGCTAATGTTAAGTGTGCGTTAAAATGGGTTACATTAGCAGGCTAGGTAGCCCACTAATCTAGGTTGCTTGTCAACTTCAGTTGACTTGACGTCTAACGTTAACTAGCAAGCCAATATACGTTAACATTATCTAAAAAAGGGTAATTTACTGGCCAAAATGATGTAATAAGTCGTAGTTGCAGAAGTTTGGTAAAGGATGGCTAACATCACTTCACAGCTGACAGTCAACGCTATCATATAGCAGTAACATTACTTCGTAGGTTTAGCAAAAAGTACAGCACCGTTAACGTTAACTTGTAACAGTAACTTTTAACGGACTGTCATGTAATGTAGTTGTTGCTAATTAACGTTAGTTTGCCCTCTCAAAGCTTGACTGACATTAACGTTTGCTGACCAGATGCCGATTATGTTGCAGTGCAAATCAAGATAACTATAAGATAACGGTATCAATATTGCTCAAACGAAACACACTCTAACGTTAACAAGTCAAATGGACATCCTACGGTTAACATTAACATTACAAGCAGCGCCTTCCATGCATCTCCCAACAAGTGGTGAAAACAGATTTGCATGGGAGGAAATTCTGTTGCGATATCCACTTAATTCATCCGTGTTAGCGAAGGGCTATCCAGGCTAACAAGCAACAGTGTTAACGAGAGTGTCTGAACGCTAACGGGATCCTAGCTAACCGACAATGTCATGAAATTAAGGGCTAACGTTACAGTAATTTCAAACTAGACTCGTCTCGAACCTAGCACATAACCACCTAACATTAGCTGCAACACCATACCCCAAATGATGGCTAACTTCAGGCCCATAGGACGCCTTAGCTAACGTTAGCCAATCTCATTCATGCACTGCAGCCTGTTCCACGAACATGTCTACGTTACTTGAGTGAAAATGCCGCTAAAGACAAATAAGTTACCTGATCCGCCACGTCTTCAGCCGTACTCATCATATCTTCCTGCCCCATGTCTGATAATTGCGAGGCTTACTACTGAAACGCGCTGTTTTACTCGAGATTTCTACCAATATTTAGAATGTTTTCTTCCACCACTCTATCTACCAGTTCCTGCCTGTCTCTTTAGACTAGGCCGCCTCCTCCCCACAATGCTTCGCGTGGCGACGATATTCCTTCAGCACAGCTCCTGCGACTGTTTCATGCCACGTATGCTGAGAGTGGTCGACCGCGGTGTTCATTTGAACTGGACAGAAGTACACACGTTTATTTGTAATCATTAGCCTATTTTGAAAAACACTGATTAAATTGCAGCATTTGCAATGCTGTCACACTACATACTCCAGAAGTGCGATGTGTACTGATTTGTTTAATTCATTGTATTAATGTTTTATTAGTGTTTAAAAATGTTACAATTGTGATCTGCAGAACTGGAACACTGAGGTAGAAGACCATGAACTGAATGAACATATTTCAAATCAATTTTAGATTTAGATCAAAGGCCTCTTAGTAATAGCTTGAGGAATGATCTATAGTGGTTCTGATTTAGAAAACAATGCACCTAACCCAAGTGTTTTGCCCATTAATTGACTAAGAAGTTACTTACAGACCTGATCTTGAATATGACAAATTGGGTTCACATGTGTAAAAAAAGGACAGATGCTGTAATATCTTGATAAACAATTAAATAATCATCAATATCTAATATGAACACTTAAGAGTGTATTAAAACACATTGATGAAAAGGTGACTGTACAAACCCATGTGTGAGTACAGCCTCTTGATGTTTGTCAGTGCTAAATGGTTACATCTCAGAATAATTCTACTGTAATCCTTGCATTTCCAAAGGCAGTAAACACAGTTACGTCACAAGACAAGAGACAGCAGTCACACCACAGATTTGCCAGTATCTGTACACAGTAATGAAGTATGCAAAGTTCTCTCTGAATCAGCATTAAGTTTAATGCTCCTGTTTGCACAGGTTGTCACTGGAGCTTGAACCACCAGAACCAACACCCACGCTCTGGCTCACCACAAAGGGCAGGTCTGCCACTGTGGCCTTCAGTGCGTCTGTGTAATTAGTCTTGGCCATCCAAATCTGCCTCCTGATGGCTACTGATGCAGCCATGGCCCTTCCTGATAACTCTGCTTGGTGAGAGGAGAGCTGGTGGGCAAACTGACCAATAAGCTTCAGCTCGTTGAGGACAGTCACAAAGCGCTGAGCAGGGTGGTCTTCTGTGATCTCCACTAGCAGTCGTTGCTGATAGTCCGACAAGTAACGCAGGTAGTTGGCAGTTTTGGCAAGCATGCCAGCTGTCTGGTATGTGCCCTCGGTCAGCATCTCAGTAAGGCGCCAGCGATCAGCCGGTACTCCCTGCTCTATACTGTCCGTGGGCTTGACCGCTTGGAAAATGGCAGACATGAACCTGTTGACTTGCGGCATCCGGTCATAGGCTAAAGCCTGGCTTTCATTCAGCCTGTACATCTCCGAGCACACCTCTCGGAACGGCTTGGAGCTGGCTGGGTTGGGCCACGTGCTTTGCACCAACTCCTCAAATTCAGACGCCATGGTTGGATCTGGCAGATTAGGAGATGTTTTGGGGAAAGTTACACCCAGGTATTTGGCTGCTCGTGCAATGAGACTTTGAAGCTCTTTGGCAGTGAGGATATCTTGCTTGGAAACTGCACCCTCAGCACGTGAAGGTCCACTCTGTCTCTCTGCCTCAGTGGTTGCCTCTGGTTTTGAAGCCGCCTCCTCCTCCTGTTTGATGATGGTCAAAGGAATGGAACCAGTCACCACAGCGTCACTGGTGGATCCAGACCAGTCTCTCTGTTCCTCGCCCTGAGAGGATGTGGACGGTTGGGGGACATGGACTGCCCTGCAAGCTGGGGCCGAGGAGACTGCTACTGCTGCTGCTGCTGCTGCCTCCGAATCCTTCTTCTCCAGAGCCTCCAGGCGCCTCTCCATCATGGCCCACTGGATCTGCATGGCCTGCTGCTGCGCTTCTAGCTTCTGCTCCACCACCTGGAGAAGGCGGTCGTGCAGCTCCTTTGGCTTCTGAGACCGCCGGCCCTCTCGGCGCCTCCGCTTCTCCCTCAGGGCAGATGTGCAGGAGGAGTCTGAGGAACTCCAGAAAGGTGAGGAGGATGAGGACGAGGAGCACCTCCTCCTATGTCCATGGCTCCTGCTGAAGTGCTTCGAGCAGCGCGTGTGACACTTGGACAGGCGCTTCCTCTTGTGAGAACTGGTGGATAGTGGGTGGGATGTCTGGTAACTCAGAGATGGAGTGGAGTCTGCTGACTGTTGAATAGCGACATGGGACATAAAGGCCCCCTTCACTACACCAGCATCTGACTCGGCAGGTACAGGGGGAGGAGATAGAATAGTGAACATCACTGGCATAGTGGACGATGTGGGGCCAGGGGTGGCCACCACAGGCCGAGGGACAGGCTGAGTACTGCAGACTACATCCTGGACAGGTTTGGCGTCGGTAACAGACGCCGTTGTGGTCTCAGGTTTGGGTTGCGCCCCAGCCTGTGCGGCTTCGTGCTTCCGTTGCTGACTCTCGCGATGCATCACTTCCTGCACTTTTGTAAGGCGGTTGATGCAGGAGCTCCAGTCCATTTTGGCACAGTGAGGGCATTTTCCGTACTCCAGCACGGCCTCTTTCGCATGCTGAATGCCCAGACAGTGCAAACACTGCTCGTGGGTATCCTTGGATGGGATCTTGTGCTTCCGACAGGCGCACCATGTGAACCGCGGAGATGAGCTTGCCATGTTGTTTTAGTCGCTTAGATGTGGACTGCAACGAATATGATTCGAACTTCGATTGTGGAACTGAAATTCACTGAAAATACAAACAGATTTTGCTTTAATGTCGCGCACAGCAGCAACAGCAGATTCTGCACATCCTGCAGAGATGTTAGCTTGTGTTGCTAGATTGCTAGAGTCGTTTGTGTGTACAGTTAGCCATCTTACAATCACATCAAAACGTTGCAGTAAAATATATCTGAAAACCAGTCTCAAGATTGTGAATGTCTTACTCGCGTCTCTAACGGTAACGTAATGACTGCATGGCATTAGCTTTTGTCTGATTCCCTCTCTTAGCTTGTTTGTTTATGTTGCATCCCGACCACGACAGAACAACCATCAGCTAATCTCATTTCACTAATTTACCACTTTTTCGTCGAAATGCAAATACATATAAATTCCAGTGTGAAGGTTCATGATCTTACCGATGTAGCGTTTCAGGATAACATTTTGTTTTTATCTCCGCGAAAAATCGAGATCTCCAGCGGACATGTGCGATTGCACTTGCAATGTCTCCCCCCTTCTGGTCAACGTCAGAAGCGTCACAAGCTAGAAAGAATTTTGGTGTCCAGACACCACAGCTACACCTCTGAAGAAGCGTTTGGACAAAGGTGTTTTCCACGATGCATCCCATGTTTACAGAATTATTCATTCTGACAACATGGCCTACCTTAACTACATGCCAATGGTCCACTCACTCCGAATAATGTTGTATGCTTAATAAAGTGCTTGTTTTATATACAATTTGAATTTAAGAAGAAAAAAAAAAAAATGACTTTTTTTTTTTTTACAAAAAGAGTAGACTATTTTGTTTTCTCACATAAATAGGTTGATGATTTTTTTTTTTTAGTCTGTGATGGCTGAGAGACAGAAACAAATCAGTCAGTCAATGATGAGAACACAATACTTTTATTTCCCATTTCTGACTTTGCCAATGAATTGAAACCCTTTCCTCTTCCTGCTGTTCTTAAATTTCTTTTTGAAGTCTTCAGGCTGCACCTGTTAGGGAAAAAAAAAACAGTTCATGGAATATTAACACAGACTAAACAACAAAACATTAACATGATGAAACAGAGCATGACTGAACCAGATAACAACATGTTTGTCTCGTATGCTGTATTATTTCTGACCTTTTTCCGTTTCTGTGGGGCCTGCTTCTGCTCCTCCTCAATGGCAGAAACCTCCATGTCTTCTTCATCAGTCTCAAAATCATCTCCATCTTCCTCCGCACCTGCTATTTTCTCTGGCTCTTTTACAGTGAATAGGGATGCTGTACATAGAAGAGAAAGGGCTAATCAATCAGAACTGAGCATAGAACCACATTCATTATGGCATCTTTGTTTAATAGGGTAGATGCATTGAACAGTAACAATCCTACATTCAAGTCTTGTCACCTGAGCTACAGTGCATATAAAAATGATTAGCCCCCCTTTGGATATATTCCCCTTTTCTTGTTTTTATAAATGGAATTTTGGTCAGTTTAATTTGGCCTTTTGTTTACAATAATTTACACACAAAAAAGGTCCAAGTCACTAGTTAATCAGTATTCCTGGCTACAATGTCACCATGAAGACACAATAACTCTCTAAGCAACTCAGAGAAAATGTATATGGATGGATAAAAAAAAAAAATCCACTGGAGTTCACAGATATCCATCATTAAGGAATGTAAGGAATATGGCAAATGTGTAAATCTGCCTAGAGCAGGCCGTCCCCACAAACTGAGCGACCGTTCAAGAGTAATGCTGATGGGGGCGGGGCACCAAGGCACCCATGACAACTCTGGAGTTAAAAGCATCAGCAGCTCAAGTTCTTCACCAGTCAAAGCTCTATGGGCAAGTGACAAAGCTCATGTTTTGTCTCGACTAAAGTTCTGCTAAAGAGTTGGGAGACTCCAAGGTCAAATGGAAGAAGGTTCTTTGCTATGATGAGAGCAAAATGTAGCTTTATGGCCATCAGACTCGGTGCTATGTTTGGGCGGACACCAAACACTGCACATCACCACAAACGCACCATCCCTAATCTGAAGCATAGCGGTGGCAGCATCATGCTGTGGGGGTGCTTCTCGACAGCAGTCCCTGGAAGGCTTGTAAAGGTAAAGGGTCAAATGAATTCAGCAAAATATATGGAAATTCTGGAGGACAATCTGATTCAGTCTGCAAGAGAATTACGATTTACGGGAAGTCGTAATTCTCTATAATTACGGGAGAAGATTTACTTTCCAGCAAGACAATGACCCAAAGCATACAGTGAAAGCTACACAGAAATGTTTTAAAGACAACAACGTGGATGTTCTTGTGTACCTAAGACCTCAATCCAATACAGAATTTGTAGCTGGACTTGAAAAGGGTTGTCTGCACCCAATCCCTGATTAACCTAGAGCTGTGCAATTAATCGAATTTCAAACGATCATAAAATAGTATAATCAAGAAAAAAAACAATTATTTTGGGACATTCTGTGAAGAAATAGGGTTTTTGGAAATGCATACAATTTCAACTCATACAGAGCACTGACTGATTCACGCTACTTCTTTAAGCCCCGCACTCGACATGCCCCTTTCCTCTGTACACAGGCCACTCAAGCAGTTTGGGAAAAGATTGTTAAGGCAGATTTAGAATGTTTGTCTGGCAGTGAGCAGAGCCATATAAGGCTCTGGCAGTGAGGGGGTACAGTATTCTAGAATTTCGTGGCAGAGAGTTAAGTTACCCAGATCTGCCACGATTTCATGTATTAATACTTGCATTGCTTTGATTTTGATTTTTAAATAAATGGACATCCCTCTCCACTTCAAAAAACTTCTGAAGACCCAGCTCTTTAGAGAACATCTCCTCTCATAGCAACACTTACAACAAGTCTTGCTGATCCTAGCACTCACCAGCCGTTAAACTGACACGTAACTGTTAAAAACAGCACTCACTGATGCACTTATTTTTACTGTACTCTAATGTTTTTTAAATTTTCCTAAAATTGTTGAGAATTGCTCTAAAACTTAAACTGTTTACCATGTTGTTAGTCACTTTGGCTAAAAAAGCGTCAGCCAAATGTAATGTAATGTAATGTAAATAATAAAAATACAAAAAGCATATTATAAAAAGTCTTATATTTTGACATGTATCTCACCACTGTAAGCTGCCAGCTCGACATGCCTTCCATGTGTGTGTAGGGCAGATGGTCCTGAATCTGGCAATATCATTGCCATGGTGGAGGGGGACTTTGGGGCTGAGCAATTTACAGACATATGTTCCAAAAATAAATGCCATTTTTTTAGTTAGTGATAAAAAATGACCGTTCTGCGCTCCATATCTGTGACAACAACTGATCTGACTTGACCCAAGTTTTTGTGTTAGCCTGTGTGTGCACTCATGATGATTATCTACAACAATGTTTAAGAGACAGGTTTGCTCCACTTTGACTGAAAATGTTTTACAGTCTTTACTCATGGGGTGGCGAGCTAGCGCATTATGATGCGATATTCGCTGAATGTGACAAAAATCATTAACCTTTCAACCTACCATTGGAACAATTACATGAAGACCATTTACTAAGAAGCAATTGGCTTATTTGATCTCAAACAGTGCATCAGCCATCAACTAAATCTGATTTCCCTAATTTAACACTTCACATACACATCATCATCCATGGTACTAATGCAGATCTGTCAATAGGTTAGCCCTTTTATGACATGGCTGATGAGCCAAATCTGAGCTAGTCGGCTTCACTTTTGGTTCAGTATCCTCAGTTGGTTCGAAGATGCAGACAAAAGAAAATATCATACTTTACTACAGCAAATAGATCACACATTACAAGGCATTTCAGCACAAGAGCTGATATTGGCTCTTTCATATGGGTCAAGAGCTGATATTGGCTCTTTCATATGGGTCTTCTGTAGAAAATTCTGTTTGGTTATGTGTAAATAGTTTGACACGCATGTCAACATGCTGTCCAAGCAACCTACTGCTACAAACTAGAAGGTAACCAATAATCTCATACTTTTTCGCTTCAGCTGTGGTTTTATCGAAAGAATGATTTGAGATGACAGCATTGAGCTCTATACTGATCAGGCACTTTCTGTGACACCTTACCAGTGCGTCTATTACAATTTATAAAAGCCTGAATAAATGATCACTTGACATGGACATAAAAAAGGTTTAGAAGTTCGAAATGTGTTGAAATGTGTATTTTTCAGAATGGACACAGCCTACTCACGTGGGTAAAGGTCTGACAGGCTGTCTTCTGAATCGCTTCCCTCCCCATCACTGGAACTGGGCTCCCACACCTCCCCGTTCCCTTTTTTCTTATGGTTGTTTTGTCGTTTGTTTTCGCCGTCATCTTCCTCTCTGGGTCGCCTCTTCTGCCGGAGATGAGCAGGAACATATTCCACTCCCTGCTGCTGGCACTCCTTAACTGCACAGGTATGCCACACACATTTTTATTCCAGGCAAACATCACCTCTTAACACAGTGAACTAGCAAAGGTTAAGACAGTCATTCACTTTAAGGACAACATCAAAAGTATACATGAGAATGTATCCTTCCTGAGAATCTAATTGACATCAACAAAACATAAAACTATCTCTTCAAGATGATATCTAAAATGTGTCACTTACTGCAGATAGCATTATTTAGACTTAGACAACATTAATGTCCTCAAGGGGCAATTTTAGTTACTTGTGTTAGTGTTGATAATCAGAATTTATTAAAATAAACTGCTTGAATGTAACAGTAAATGTAAGGGAGTGATGACAAGCATACTAATCCATCAAGTCATGAGGCAAGAGGTCATGGTTTGTGTCTAGTTCAGTGTGTTAATGAAAAGGGGGAAATAGCCTACTGACATTTCTGCAGAGCTTTCTGAAAGCGTTTTCCATTAACATGCCTTAGAACATGGTGAGGAAGGCGATTGATATGTCGAAGGGTCAGCTTGCAAAAGAGATGATTGCTGTGGGACACATAAATATTGTACAAAATGCTGTGAGCGACTGGTACCATTACGGTCATGACATTGGGGCACTTTGCATTGCAGACTATCATGGCAGGAAAAGGCTGAAATAGATAGGACATAAAAAATTATTGTGCAGTAAGCATGTCAATGTTTACTTACGGCTCTTTGGTACTTGGTACCACGTGGGGCTCATATTGACTGTAATCAAATTCAGCAACAGCACTCAATTTCTTGTACTTTTTCCCCAAAGTGAAGTTCTTTAGTTCATTCAGGCTGCAGGGAAACTCGTGTCCATTCAAGGTACATCTGATCTGAGGTATGAAAATACAAGTAAATGAACTGGGAGCACTAACTTTGCCATACGCATCATACTTGGTCGACAACGGTCATTTAAAGTATCATGAACAACAACAGCATGTCTAACGTTAATGTTAAGATATAACGTAAGAGTGCAATGATAATGACTTAGTACTATCAGAGAAAAAACATTTCCACAGTATCAACAAGGGAAAAACGAGGTGCAAACCTTGTTGGCGTCTGTGGCCTGAAGAAAAGGGTGATTCTTAAGGAAATCTATGAGGTCTTTCGGTAGATCCGCCATTATCACGTGTAGCTCGGGCAAAGTTGGGAATACTTAAAAACGTAACGTTACAACAGGATGAAAATGTCACATAATTTTGCTTATATATACAGTCGATGTTGTTAGCTTTCCAGCATGAGGTGACAAACGTGTGGCGAAAACGACATACCAGAGAAGTTTTAAACAAGCTCTGGACACACTGTTTTGGTACTCTACTTCCGGGTCACACAGGTTTCAAAATAAAAGTTTGCTGTTAGACACATCTTTTTTAACACAACATAAATTACTTAAATGCAACTCCCCTTAAACTCACAAAAAGTTTTCTGAAACAAGTGGCCTAATAAATGTATTTAATGTAGTGTCTTTGAAGAAGTATAGTCGTAAAGTGTAGCATTGTAAGTAAGTACCATTGTATACTCCAGTTCGATAGGTGGCGGTATACTGATTGTCAACATATACTGATTGTCAACAGGAGTGAATACTGTCATTCTGTGCTGGAGTAGTGTCTCTGAACCTACAACTCACTCTTTACTTTGTAGTTTTAGCTGTCAGATGTCAAACTTATTTTGACTTTCAAACATATACATTAGGAGATCTCTGAAAATGGTATGTAGTGAAATTATTTCGGAATTAATATCGCCTCAAGTTATGTCGCAAGTTAAGTTTGAAGTCAAATTAGCTAGCTAGTAGATGTCTTAAGTTAGGTTAACTTGATAGGAAAGTGGAAGTTAGGGTACTACTATGTAGTTAAACGAGAAACGACATTTCTTCAAATGAGTCTAACGCGACAGAAATGGCTGCATATTTTGTGCGTTTTTGATGTTAATGTTTGTTGAACCACTTAGCGAACTGCTAACTTCACGGTATGTTGTAAAACCAAGAAGGTGCGGTATGCTACCACACTTAGCTTGCTGCTTAAAGTTCAGTTAATGTGACGTGTTCTTACGCAAAATACTAAGTGTTCTGTAATAATTCACTCCAAATTGAGTTGTTGTGCCTTTCTACGACCAGTTGACATCAAACGTTGATGACAAGTTAAATCCAAATAGATTTTGAGTGTTTGTATTTCATCTGTAGTACTTTCTTCGGGCCTTGTCCTTAAAGTAGGAGTAAAGTTCAAGTTGGTTCTATTAAGACGTGCTTTGACTGCTTCCTTTCGAAATCACCGACCACTGTACCACTGTAATTTCGGTGACTGTTCGCTTCACTAGGCGCTTTTGTACTTTATATTGTTGTTATGTATGTTTGTACGTTATATTATTTTTGAACATACAGTCAGTGTAAGTTCATAATTGATACGGCCATGATTTCAGCTTCATCTCAAGTTTTGTCTTTTTTCCCCTCCTCCTAGGTGTCAATATTTGTAAAGACTTCATAAATATCAGACAACAATGTTTCCACCAAATCTTCCAATCAAAACACTTGTGTTCCTGGGGCTCTGTCAGTTTGGCCGAAGAGGTCTTGCTTCTGCCCCAGAGCTCAGAGATCAACCCAAGAAGATCGGTGAGCCCTCACATATATGTTATCACTCTCTGTAATAACACAATTAATTGAGTTGATGTATATGTACAAAGCTTCAAAAAGTCAGTCTCAATGCTGGAAAGGGAAGTGTTCGTTTTAACTCTGCTTGTAATAAGCTTATAATTTGAAACCACTTGTTTGTATATTTAGTGCCATAAAAACAAGTTTCTCCCCCCTGTAGCCATAGTTGGAGCAGGAATTGGAGGTACCGCTGCTGCCTACTTCCTGCGGCAGGAGTTTGGAGAGAGTGTTAAAATTGACATATTCGAACCAGGAAAGGTTGGGGGCCGTCTAGCTACGGAGAACATTGCAGGTGACGAATATGAGACAGGAGGATCCATTATCCACCCACTGAACCTGCACATGAAGCACTTTGTGGATAAGCTAGGTAAAGATGATTACAAACTATATCAGCATGGCAAATGAAATCCTTTTAAATAAATGCCTTGAATGCGATGTGCTGTTATGTTGATATCATATACTGCAAAATGTGAATTGCACTTTTGTTAGTAATCGAGGTCTATGTAGTGGTACATGCTGAAAGCAGTTGTAAGCAGTGATAGATATATAATGTACGATATGTGGTAGACATTTCTAATTGCCACGATCCCCTGTTATCTACATTGATAGGGTTGAATCCACGAAAGGATGTGCCCTCTAAAATGGCAATTTTCGACGGGAAGGAGTTGACGTTTGAGGAGAGTGACTGGTTCGTTGTCAATATCTTTCGGATGCTATGGCAATATGGGTTCAACTTCCTGCGTATGTACATGTGGGTGGAGGGAATTCTGGACAAGTTCATGAGGTGAGTCACTGGGTCACTGAGTTAAATGCTCTTGAATCACTCCGAATATATACATTTGTTTGGATATATAATCTCAGATATAACTTTCACATCAAATGGACTTTGAATGGCTCAATATGAATTGAATCCTTCACCATTGCATTGATTTCATCGATGAATTGATTAGTTTCCATATACAGTGCATATGGTCTCTCTGTCTCTCTCACTCTCTCCTCAGGATATACCAGTACCAGCAGTTTAGCTATGCCTTCTCGAGTGTTGACAGGCTGTTACATGCGATGGGCGGCGATGCCTTTCTTACCTTAACCAATCAGACCTTGGAAGAAGCCATGATGGGGGAGGGCTTCTCTCAGAACTTCCTGAATGACATCGTGGCCCCTGTCACACGTGTCAATTACGGCCAGAGTGTCCGCATCAATGGATTAGTGGGTACGGATGAATCACAAACTGGAAGCGACCCCATGTTTTTGCATGAATTGCATATCAACTAAAAGGCTAAAGGGTCGTACAGTAACTCAAGAAATGAATTTCAAAGTCATTTGAAGCCAAGACATTGCTTTCAAAGGATATTTTATTTAAAGACAACAGATTGATACATCTGTAGGTGCAACTAATGCTTTATTACGCTACAGTAAGGTTTTGTTTGGTTTGAAAGCAGCACATTTTTCAAACTACCTAAAAAGCACATGTAGGCCTACTATGAACCTTTCAAACACCACCACCATCCCAGTTGGCACTGCTAGCAAGGTACAGTTGTACTGTGAAAGCTCTCCTCATATTTTCGCTTGGTTCTCCTTCCCTGAACACAGAACTACATAGTGAATAGCCTATTGGGAATTGCAGGTCTGTTTATCAGTCCTTCACCTGACAGTGCATCATCAAAACTAATGTGAAGATGACCACAAAACAAGTTTTGTATAAAAGCATATCTCATAAAGTAGCAAATTGTTGCATAGTGTTACTTTTCATGTAAACCCTCTGTTCACAAAATGCGTTTTGCAGACCTCCCCCTGGACTGTGTTAAAGTGTGTCCAGGACACTGTGTTAAGACTGGATAGGTGTAAGCTAGTGCTGTTTTGGGTCCTGCAGGTGCCGTGTCTCTTGCCGGGGCAGACTCAGGGCTATGGGCAGTGGACGGGGGCAATAAGAGGGTATGTTCTGGCCTTCTGTACCACAGCAAAGCCGAGCTCATTCAGGCACGTGTGACCGCCATCGCAGTCAAACACAGACCCTCCAAGAGTGGTAAGAATCTGCTTTAATCTATTCTAGTTCTGTTGTGATAGACTTTTACTTCACCTTTTAATGTATTGAGTTCAACAAGTTTTAAGACGCTGGTTGTAAAACTGATGATTATACTCATTATACTCAGGTCACTCTTGATTTCAAAAAGGGTCATAGTTTTACTCTCCCCTTCTCCACTCTCCTTGTCGTTAGGTAACTCTGTTAACCTCTATGAGGTTAATTACGTCAGCCAATCAGGTGCAGCTCATTCCCTCTATGACATTGTCATCGTGGCCACACCCCTGCACCAGGGCCTATCAGACATCGCCTTCCTGGGCTTTTCCCCACCCATTCCCTCGCACTTCCCTGGCCGCTTCCATCAAACGATGGCCACGCTGGTCCACGGCCGGCTCAACGTCTCCTTCCTGGGCTCTGCCGCCGACCCGGCCCACTTCTTCTACTCGGACATCCTCACCACTGAGCACCAGCGCATGGACATCAACAGCCTGAGCTCGCTGGACCCCGTGAGCATCCCGCCGGGCTACAAGCGGCCGCCGGCCTCGCAGCCCTCCGTCTGGAAGGTGTTCTCACCGCGGCCGCTGACACCGGAGCAGCTGGGCGCCATGTTCGTGTCGTGGGACGAGGTGTCGGAGACCCGCTGGCTGGCGTACCCGGCATACAGCCCGCCACACCGCGGCACGCCGCCCTTCGAGCTGCACGAACGCCTCTACTACCTGAACACCATAGAGTGGGCGGCCAGCGCCATGGAGATGAGCGCCATCTCTGCCCGCAACCTAGCGCTGCTCGCCCACCACCGCTGGCATGGTCAGACCGCCAAGGTGGACCAGGAGGACCTCCACACCCGTCTGAGGGGGGAGCTGTAGAGGTGTGGAGTGAAGGGAGGGACAGGCGCAAAGGCACGGCTGGTTGGAGAGGGGGGCGATGAGGAGACGTGCCCCAGAGCTAACTCTCTTCACCGGTCTTAGTTTACTCGTAATACCCACAACTGGCAAAAATAAAAAAAATCCCCATGACTATTGGAGTTTAGAGTAGGAAGATGTTGTGGGAGGGTTAATTCAGCAAAACTCAAAACAACAAAGGGACATGAAAAAAAGATGCTGTTGTTGTCGGACTAAAGTATACCTTTAAAGGGCTGCCTCACTGTTTGGTTTCGAAAATAATTCATAATTTAATCGTCAGGCCATTGGTCCTGCAGAAATGATCAACTACTTTTAAAATAGTATCAAACACAAATGATTTAAAAATAATTATAATATAATTATAATAATTATATTGATGATACAATAATGTAAAGGCCAGCACAAGTTAGTAAAACAAAAATCCACCATGAAAGACTTTGAAACTGCTTAAGAAAACTATGTGACGCTGTGCGATTCTGATACCATACAACATTTCTAAAATCTAACTGTTTTTAAAGTGTAACTCCGGAGTAAAAACAACCTAGCGTCTATTTATAATACTTAACAATTTCAAACTTTTGATTGAGAGCAAAATTATGTTAATTGGTGGCGTTTTGAGCAAGACTGTTTATTTGCATTATCACTGAATGGGCCTACAGTGATGCTAACAGGGCAAGGTGGCAAGTTGCTATTTTACACCACTAGCAATGCTTAAAATATAATTACACTTCTGTGGTAATGTGGTGAGGGTTTCTACAGACAAACCGAAGTATTGTAAACTTTCAAAGTGAACAGAGAGGTTATAACAATGCCTGTATCTGTAGGAATAAAATCCCATGGATTCCTGGTCTGGTATTGTCAAATCAGCGGGCGCGTTCAATCGAATCAGCGCTGCGCAGATCTCGTAAGACATATATTAAAAGCGCTAGATCTGCACAGTGCTGCAAGGCCGAACCCGCCCGTCAATTTGACGATACCAGAACAGGAAGTCATGGATTTTTTCTACAGATACAGGTCTTGTTATAACATATACAATACTTCGGTTTGTTTGTAGAAACCCTCACCACACTACCACACTACCACAGAAGTGTAATTCTATTTTGAGCATTGCTAGTGGTATAAAATAGGGTGTGGCACCTTGCCCTGTTAGCAACACCGTAAGTCCATGACCCATGAAACATGACATTCATACAACATATGACATACACCAGGGATTGGAGGACACATTTCACAAACATTACCTAATAATAGACCACAAAGGTGACCACCTACCCACTTGTATTATTTATTTTCATAAAAAATATGTTCTTTATCTTAAAGAAGCTTTTAACGTGTTTCAAGGTGGATTTGTTACTAATTTGTTTTCACGTAGATCTCCATTTCTCAAGGTCTCCGAGTACTGTCAATACGAAAAAACCCGAAAACAATGTTTTTTTACCTAGCTGGAGTTGCTACAGCCAGGCAGCTACAGCACTACACTGGGGGCATGTACATGAGAGCTCACGGACATGCCCCGAGAGTGTAGCTGCCTGGCTGCGTTAGCTGCTAGCAATTCGAGCTAGGTTAAACCGATTGTTTTCAGGTTTTTTTCACACTGACCATATTCGGTGATCTTGAGAACCTCCAGACAGAACAACACTGTGCTGATTGTGTCACGGCAGTGTTCGAGTTCTTGAGTTGAGCTCATAATGTACTGTATTCTGACATGCACTTTGGGAGAGCAAATGAGCAATAGGAAGACCAAGGTGGTGTGATTCTTTTGGGAGCATCTGTGTAACCAGATAAGCCATTGACACCATTGGTCATTGCTTTTCAAAACTGCTGACAAAACCGCAAAACTGCAAGCGAAGGAAGTTCTGAAAACCACTTGGTAGATACTAAAAGAAATGTCTCAGGTCTCTGATGCCACCTCAGATGTCTTTGATATGCTTGTTAGTCTGTCTGTGTTATAAGCACAGCAACAGAGGCACATTATTTCAGCAATAACTTTTTAAAATACATCAAATGGCAGGATTTTATGTGCACAGTTTTTCTGAAAGCTCAAGTGACAAATACAAATGGGCCTAATATGTTGTATGTTTAGATACGCTTTCTAAGAAGTCATCCTCTGTTAGTGGTATACATGTAGACAGAAACCTGCTGCCTGTAGAAGGTGAATTTTCTGGATAGCCTCTCTGTCTTCAGTGTCTTGTGATTAGCTGCTAATGTCAAATAATCATTAACAGTTATGTAAAAGTAGTTTACAGATTTTTTTATACAGTACAATCAGCTTGTCTCTGAGTACTTCTGTGCTTCTCATAAGTCAACATCTGGTGGCTTCCTTCTGGTCGTTGCTAAATAATGATCACTGTATCTTTGACGAAAAAAAACCAAGTGTTTTTTACACCATGAATTGAAATTTGCTTCGTCGATATTTGTAGTGTTATGTATTGCACCTTTAAAATCAAGGTAGGCCTACTGCTAGATTTTTAATTACTATGCTTGTTTAGTGAGCCACTTGCAATAACCTGTCATTCCCAAAGTGCCTTTAATGCTTTTTTAGCAATAAGAAAAATAAAATAGGGACTGTTTGTAAAGATGATGTGTGTTGCTGTGTAAACAGGGCCAAACTGAGATGTGAGTTTTCATGGGAAATACTGAACTGTAACCAGGCTCCTATTTGATACTGTAACTGAAGCAGACAGAGAGACCCCTTGGAGACCCCTAGGAGTACAGTATAGTGTGGTGCAAGTACACTAAGACCACCAGGATCCCGATATTTCCTAAAGTTAAGATCGGCAAAAGACCTTTATTCAATTAGTTTAAAGTAGCCTGGGTGATCCCACATGAACCAGTTAGCAAATTTGAATTTGATCTGCAGGTTGGTCTGGATAGGAGCCCGTTGACGTCTGTTCCCGAATAACCCAGGAATGTGTATTTTCTATGGAATTGAGTGAACAACTGCATTTAAAGCCTTTATTTACGAGACAGATAAGTTTGCTGCACTTCTGAAACGATTTGGTAAGACTTTAATGCACACATTTAAGTTGAATTTCACTTATGGTTATGCCTGTGGAAGCAGAGAAAGGCAAGTTCGGAAACGGGGGTCAATGGGCTCCTTTCCAGACAGATAGGCAGAGCAAATTCAAATTTACTAACCAGTTCATCTGGGTTCACCCAGGCTACTTTTAACTTATTGAATTAAGCTCTTTTGCCGATCTTAACTTTAGGAAATATCGGGATCCTGGTGGTCTTAGTGTACTTGCACCACGCTATACTGTACTCCTGTTTACTAACAGGTTCGTCTGGGTTCACCCTGGTTGTGAGACGACACCTGCTGCTGAGCGTTGTCTCGCCACCGTGGTCTCTGTACTTCCTCTTCCTGGAGGCTGATGGAACGCAGTTTAAGGTGTTCCCTGTTCCCGGTTCCTGATGCTATGTAGACCAAATAGAATGAATAACCCAAGCCCATAGGTTAGTGTAAGGTACATTAGGGTGTATTATATTCCTCTCCTGTGCCTTTTAAGTCTTGGAAAATCAATAACTATAGAATTATGCTGGAGTTTGTGTGATGCCATTGTTGACATTTCTTCCTGTGTTTCTTTCTTTGTTTAAAAAAAGAATAGAATTCTGTCTGACTTACTAAGTTTTATTTTTTTCTGTGTCAACTGTAATATGAACATGCACCTCTTGAATTGGTATTTGGAATTTGAAACCATCAATCATGATGAACACTGACCTACTGTTTCAGTGAGTAGAAGGAAGAAGTCAGGCGCAGAATGGACTGAATGCAATTAAAAAGAAATTTAAAAAAAAATGCAATATATACTTTATATAAAATAGTTTAAGGAGGACACGTCTAGCAGAGGGTCTGGTCATAATTTAACTTACTCAGATTGTTCAGGGACCTTCATTGTTAAATTGTTAAATCAGTTAATTTGAAGAAACAACAATAAATCTTGTTTTATGTTTTATACAAATGTTTTTTTTGTGAGAATGAAGGCACAGTTCCTGTTCTGCTATTGGTCGTTTTGTCTCTGTGAAGATACTGGGAGTAACATCTGTTTTCTTTGGTGAACAGTGGGCTGTGTTTACACGGCAGGCCGACTGGATCTGAAAATACCGCTTTCCATGTGCTTTTGTACTGTTTGCACTGACACCACTATGTCCATATACCAGTGTGGTACTGTAGACTGCATCTGATCTATGCCACTTAGGTGCAAAAAAATAGGTGTTTGATCGTATACTATGCAGTGTTAACACAAGAGACCACTTCAGTGTACTGAGGGAACTGGATGTGATTAAGTTGACAGTGAGGTCTTTGTTTATGATGTCAATAAACCAGTAAAATATTGGAAAATGTCTGTTATCATTCTGTTAAATGATATTTGACATTCTTAAAATGGTTTAGTAAGAGTTGTTGCATCTAATAGGTTGATGAGTATCATAAATAATATATCTTTTAGATAAATAAAATAAAAGAAGGTGGATATGCTTTGTTATTTTTTAAGTAATGCTATTACACTCTGGACATAAAGACCATACCTCTCAGTATGCAAGTTTCTATTCAATTGTTCAGAATCCTACATCTAACTTATTCTCTAAATGTGTGGAGAATAACTTCATGGTGACACCTAGTGGAGAACTATGGAAATGACCAGAATATTCCAGAAAGAACTGAAAGTCCGGCAGTTACAAATATGAGAAGCATGAGAGACAAACATATAGCTCAAGTCAGAGTCAAATGTAAAGCTGAACCGAGTGTTTCTCTTCTCCAAAGCTGATATAAAAGTTAAGTGAAGATACTGTGCCTTCATTAACTCCAACCTTCATCTACTGATTTGGGGAGCCTGATGGATGCTGTCTCTATCCTCAGATCATTACAGAGCCCTCCTGAGAGATCCTGCGCTATGCGCAGACCTCCAGGAGATGAAGAGCAGCCTGCAGTTGCTGAAGAGTTACAGCAGCAGGTCAATAGGCGCAGGAGTACCCTCTTTTTGATGAAGCTGAGGAGACACTCTCAACGGACATCATTAGGCCCATCTCCCTCAGGCTAGAGGAGAGAGAGACAACCACTTCATCCTGTCACTGGACACAGAGGAAGCTTCTCCCCAGAGGAGCTGTCCGTCAGGCAGGCAGGTGGGTGGGAGGCTGCAGGTGATCAGGCAGAGGCAGGTGATGTGGGGGCAATGGGAATGAGAACGACTTCCACTCACCACGTGCAGCAGCTCAGGCAGGAGGTTGAGCGAACAATGAGTCCGCACACCAGAATCTGCTCCTTAGCGAGCTGCGCCATGGCTGACAAGAAGCTCTACATAGAGGTGCCAAAGAAACTGGAAGCTGAGAGGAAGAAACAGGATGTTGAGAATACCTGGCTGCCCTCAGACTACAGTTAAGCTATATGAACACGTCAGAGTACCACAGCCACAGCTCACACACTCGGGACTGCACTGCAGACACACAGCATATTGACTCATGTTAAAATTAATATTTTCCTTTGTTTTATATGAGATGTAGATGTTAAGTAACATGTACACTATTTTTGCCATTTTGTTTAACATGGAGTGGAGCTGACATTTCCCTCCTGACATAGCCTTTACTTAAATTATCTATAAAATATGGTATGTCAGTTGTAGGTTTGAGATAGCCCACTACTGAAGGATCGTGTTTAACCAGGTTAAAGGTACAGTACATACAGAAAGTATTCACAGCGCTTCACTTTTTCCACATTTTGTTATGTTACAGCCTTATTCCAAAATGGATTGAGTTATTTTTTTCCCTCAACATTCTACACATAATACCCCATAATGACAACTTAAAAAAAGTTTGAGATTTTTGCAAATGTATTAAAAATAAAAAACAAAGAAATCACTTGTACATAAGTATTCACAGCCTTTGAGATCAAGCTCAAAATTGAGCTCAGGTGCATTCTGTTTCATTTTGCATCCTTGAGATGCTTCTACAGCTTAATTGGAGTCCACTTGTGGTAAACTTCAGTTGATTTGACATGATTTGGAAAGGCATGTACCTGTCTATACAAGGTTCCACAGTTAACAGTGCATGTCAGACCACAAAACAAACAAACAAACAAGAAGTCAAGGGAATCGTCTGTAGACCTCCGAGACAGGATTGTCTCAAGGCACAGATCTGGGGAAGGGTACAGAAATTCTGCTGCTTTAGAGGTCCCAATGAGCACAGTGGCCGCATCATCCGTAAATGGAAGAAGTTTGGAACCACCAGGACTTTTCCTAGAGCTGGCTGTCCCTCTAACTGAGTGATCGGAGAGAAGGGCTTTAGTTGGGGAAGTGACCAATAACCCGATGGTCACTCTGACAGAACTCCAGGGTTCCTCTGTAGAGAGAGGAGAACCTTCCAGAAGGACGACCATAGCTAGCACTCCATCAATCAGGCCTGTATGGTAGGCCAGACGGAAACCACTCCTAAAAGGCATATGACAGCCATCTGGTCTGATGAGACAAAGATCGAACTCTTTGGTGTGAATGCCAAGCGTTATGTTTGGAGGACACCAGGCACCGCTCATCAATACCATCCCTACAGTGAAGCATGGTGGTGGCAGCATCATGCTGTGGGGATGTTTTTCAGCGGCAGGAACTGGGAGACTTGTCAGGATTGAGAGAAAGATGAATGCAGAGAGCTCTTGACCTCAGACTGGGGCGCCAGTTCATCTTTTAACAGGACAATGACCCTACGCACATAGCCAAAATATCGAAGGAGTGGCTTCAGGACAACTCTGTGAATGTCCTAGAGTGGTCCAGCCAGAGCTCAGACTTGAATCCCATTGAATATCTCTAGAGGGATCTGAAAATGGCTGTGCACCGACGTTCCCCATCCAACCTGAAGCTCAAGAGGTTCTGTAAAGAGGAATGGGTGAAACTGGCCAAAGATAGGTGTGCAAAGCTTGTGGCTTCATATTCCAAAAGACTTGAGGCTATAATTGCTGCCAAAGGTGCCACAGCAAAGTATTGAGCAAAGGCTGTGAATACTTATGTACATATTATATTTTTGTTCTTTATTTCTAATAAATGCAATCTAATAAAACATTTATAAAAATATGTTTTTCATGTTGTCATTATGGGGTATTGTGTGTAGAATTTTGTGGAAAAAAAAAAAATTGAATCCATTTTGGAATAAGGTAACATAACGGAATGTGGAAAAAAAGAAGTGCTGTGAATACTTTCTATAGGCACTGTATGACCCCCCCATTCAAATATGTTTGCTATTAAAGGTAAACTATGCAGTATTGGCAATTTCCTTACTGTTTTCTCGGTTTTGCTTCTTTTTCGCTGGCTCTGTCATGACGAATGTCTGAAAAACTCCATCGCTACCTTTTTCTAGCCGGTGCCTGGCGTGTATGTGTATTTGAATGCAGTAAAGCAATTCGTTACACTAGTTATAATTCCTGACACCGAGGCCATCGGCCCGCCGGCGCACAGTTGCAAGGGTGGTTTTTCCGCTCACAGGTACTAGGGGGAAGCGAGACGGCCACCATTCAACCCGAAAAAAGTCATATAACTATCCCAATGACTCTGAAGCTGTTAAATGAAGGTAAATTAAGCTTAAAAACTTGCATATTAAGCTAAAAAAACCTGCATAGTGTGCCTTTAATCAAACTTGGAAACTTGGGTTGTTATGTAATTTGACAAATTGACAGGGAATTGTAAAAATGTTTCCTATTTAAAACCATCAGAGCATTTCTGGCACATTTAAGTGTATATTTCAGAATATATATCTCAGAAGCAAATTCCTGTGTGGTAGGCTACCTGTGTGTGAATGAATCAAAACCCCTACTGCTATGTGTTATGCAATTCTCTTGGATGACTAGAGGTGAGCTTGGGTGGGAAATGCTGTTTGGTTAACCTCCGTCACCTCTCATTAAATATTTAGCAGTGTAAACAATTTAGAATGTCCTTCCCAAACATCTCAAGGTCAAGAGGCCAAGAAAATGCAGATGTAACAAAAAATGCTGCATCTAATTTGTGTGTTGGAGGAAACAACTTGTGGTCAGTTCTCCTAATTCATAATGGACACAGATGTTCTTTGGTCACTGTGTGGGTCGACATTACCACAGAGAACTGGCTTGAGGCAAAATTGAGTCTGTTTTAATGATGGTAAAAACATGTGTTCCCTTTAACTTTAAACACAAAATCTGAGTGTTGAGACTAATTAGTTCTTGCATAAGTCTTGGACCGGTTCCATATGGGCCCCAAGAGGGCCCTTATACTGTAGGTTTCAAACAAGAACTGATACACACCTTTTACTCTGAGCCTGACAAAGATCCAAGTCCTGTATAATGGTCCATATACGCACAGCTTTTCATAATATGGTTCAAGCGCTGACTAGGCACCGCTAAGAAATAGTTCTTTGGCAACAGATAATATGACATATTTGTGGTGTGCTCAATACCAGTGATTGATAGTTGATGTCGTTAACAAAAGGGCTAGTGAAATAAATGGGACCGGTTTCCCCGAACACAAAGTGAGCTGATGTGTTGATTAATGATCTCAGGAATAGCACTTTTTATTATAAACCACAAAGTCATCTATCCACATAGTTGGATTCTCCAAAGTGCAGAATGTTAACATTGTCAGTGTTGTCAGTGCTGGAAAATCCAAGGCAGCTCCTCTCAGGAATAATAAAACACATGTTTTATTTCACACGTATGGTTCTGGTATACACAGAATGTATTAGAATGCATAATCCCGTTCTGGAGGACAAAGCATGGCTCTTCGGCATCATATCCATGCACACAATTACCAGTCTGTTTGGTCTTTGTGATGTTCTAAAGTTCCGCACATTGTGTCAATGATACACATCCAGCTAACATTTCTGTTGTATTTGTTGTATTGCAAAGAGGAAACGACTTTAGATGTCAACAATATGAGTAATGCCCCCCCCCCCTCCAACACACCCACCCACCCCACCAACACACACACACACACACACACACACACACACACATACACACACACCATCCGTTTTTCTTCAGATGCACACAGATCACCGGCACACCCCGGCACCCAAAATAAAGGACCATCTGACCCCGAGGCCAACAATGGCGCCCATTCTGCACCCAAATAATGCCACGTCTGTGCGTTATCCCCGATGTGCCACCCAGCTGCCTGCAGGTAGCCATGGACAATAGGATGATGTCTGCCAGCATTCGCCAAGCATGTGATGTCCCCGGGGCATATAATAGGCATCGGCAGTGAAAAGAAAACACGACTCAAAGTACGGACTGACAAACAAGCACTTTTGTGAGACACAGTGACCCACTTCAAGGTTTGGCAACATGAGATTTGAAGTGCCCATCTGTGTGTTCTTAGCCGTCGCAGGCTTACAGTATGGTGAGAACATTAAGCTGTCATTTGTCAAATGTGGTAAATCTTACTTATCATTATGTTAATGTATTTTGGATGCTTTTGTTGTTGTTGTTGTTGTGTTAAATGTCAGACACCAAACAGGACGAGGACCACAATTGCGTCACGTTCAAAAGTTTATTTAAGGGTTGGGGGTTTCAGGGGTTCCGGGGGGGGTACAGGAGTTCCAAGAGTCTGCGTGTGTGTGTTCCCCCAGTAGCCGAACAGCGAAGGCAGGAGCTGGATGATCCGGGAAGTCCTGGGGGAAACACACACACAACAGCAATTGAAACGAAGCAGCAGTACAGTCAAGGACTAGGCGGTATTCGTAGAAGAGGGACGGAAGGCAGGTCAAGATTACCGGGGCTGGAGAACACAGAAGTAGTCGAGCGGGTCCGGGATCACAGGCAAAGAGTCAGAGGCGTTTTCAATAAACAGGCAGGTAACTGGTGCTGGTTGCAGACGATCTGACAAGTGTGGACTGAAAAGCAAGGCTTTATATAGAGGGCATGATGAGTGGTGAATGCAGTGCAGCTGGTAGGTAACGAGGGTGAGGCAGAGCAGAGCAGGAACAGGTGGAGGTCATCAGACTTCAATCAGCACGTGTACCAGGCAGAGAGAGAGCTCATGACAGAACCCCCCCCCTAAGGGACGGCCCCAGAAGTCCCCAAGAGTGACACCACGTCGGGAGGGCGGAGGGGAGCCGGTGGAGGGCTAGAATTCCTCCGAGCGGTCCGAGTGAACATCCTCATCCTCGGAGGGAGCTGGAGGGTCGTGGACAGAAGACGGGACAGGTACCGAGACAGGGTCAGGGTCAGGCACATGACAGGAAGCCGGGCGGGCAGGACGGTTAGGGACCCCTCTGGGGCGGCCCCTACGGATTGCAGGTTGATCAGGATGCAGACGGTGGAAGTCGGCGATGAGTGTCCGGTCCACAATCCGACTGGCTGGCACCCAGGTTCTCTCCTCAGGTCCATAGCCCTCCCAGTCGACGAGATACTGGAGGCCCCTACCTCGCCGTCTGGACCGAAGCAGGCGTCGAACGGTGTACACCAGCCCACCGTCAACGAGGCGAGGAGGAGGAGGAGGAAGCGGCACGGGGACCAGCGGGCTTTCATGCGTCGGCTTGACTTTCGAAACATGGAAAGTAGGGTGCACCCTCATGGAGGTTGGCAACTGGAGCCGGACTGCGGTTGGGCTGATGACCCTCTGGATAGGGAACGGGCCGAGGAATCGAGGTGCCAGTTTACGCGATTCCACCCGCAGTGGGAGATCCTTGGCTGACAGCCACACCTTCTGGCCAACACGGTAGGCGGGTGCCGGCGATCTTCGGCGGTTAGCCCCAGTGGCATAGCTGACAGCTGACTTGAGTAGCGTGGCACGAGCTTGTGACCAGGTACGACGGCAACGGCGGGCATAGGCGAGGGCAGACGGGCAGGACACATCTCCTTCCTGGCTGGGGAACAGGGGGGGCTGGTAGCCATACACACACTGGAAAGGTGACATACCAGTGGCAGAGCAGGTGAGGGAGTTGTGAGCATACTCTATCCACATCAGTTGTTGTGCCCAAGCCTGGGGTTTGCGAGAAACCATGCACCGCAGCGCCTTCTCCAGCTCCTGGTTTGCCCGCTCGGATTGACCATTGGACTGGGGGTGGAACCCAGAGGTGAGACTCACTGTGGCCCCTAGAAGACGGCAGAACTCCTTCCAGAATGTAGAGGTAAATTGCGGGCCTCGGTCAGAGACAACATCCCTGGGCAGCCCGTGTAGACGGAAGACATGATCAAGAACAGCCTGGGCAGTCTCTCTGGCAGATGGCAGTTTAGGGAGGGGAATGAAGTGTGCCATCTTGCTAAACCGGTCAACCACAGTGAGAATGACAGTCATCCCACCTGATGGTGGGAGGCCAGTTACAAAGTCCAAGGAGACGTGGGACCAGGGTCGTGTGGGCACAGGCAAGGGCTGGAGTAAACCAGCGGGGGGCCGAGTGGAGGACTTGTTCTGATTGCAGGTGGGGCAGGCACGGACGAATTCTCGGACATCCCTTCTCAAAGACGACCACCAAAAGCGCTGGGCAAGGAGATGGCAGGTGCGGGCGGAGCCCGGGTGGCAGGCAAGGCGGGAGTTGTGTCCCCACTGTATGACCCGGGACCTCAAATTATCTGGGACGAAGAGACGACCGTCTGGGCATGCACTGGGACTGGGATGGTCACGGAGGGCCTCTTGAATTTCCTCCTCGATATCCCAGGTCAGGGCAGCTACGACGCAGGGATCGGGCAGAATTGATGCAGGTTCCTGGGAAGGGGCGTCATCCTTATGAAACTGACGGGAGAGAGCGTCCGGCTTGGTGTTCCGAGAACCTGGGCGGTATGACAGGGTGAAGTTGAATCTGGTGAAAAACAAGGCCCAGCGGGACTGTCTGGGGTTAAGACGTTTGGCATTGCGGATGTATTCGAGGTTTTTGTGATCGGTCCAGACCAGGAACGGAACTGTGGACCCCTCCAGCCAGTGACGCCACTCCTCCAGGGCAAGCTTGACAGCCAACAGCTCACGGTTTCCAACATCATAATTGCGCTCTGCAGGTGAAAGCCGGCGAGAGAAAAATGCACAGGGGTGCAACTTGTTGTCCTCCTCTGCCCGTTGAGAGAGTATGGCCCCGACTCCCACGTCTGAGGCATCCACCTCGACAACGAACTGCCGGTCTGAATCCGGCATCTGGAGGATGGGGGCAGTGGTGAACCGGGCCTTGAGGGTATGAAAGGCTGTGTTGGCCTCTGGGGTCCAGGAAAAGGGGTGTTTGATGCTGGTCAGAGCTGTGAGGGGAGCGGCGACGGAGCTGTAGTTCCGGATGAATTTCCGGTAGAAATTGGCAAAACCGAGGAATTGCTGCAGCTTCTTCCTATTCCCCGGAACTGGCCAGGAGGTAACTGCCGAGACCTTTGCGGGGTCCATCTGGATATTGCCTTCAGCGACGATGTATCCCAGGAATGACACAGTCTGAGCATGGAACTCGCATTTCTCCGCCTTGACATAGAGAGAGTTCTCCAGGAGCCGTCGAAGAACCAGCTGGACATGACGGGTGTGTTCGGACAGAGTTCTGGAGAAAATTAAGATGTCGTCCAGGTACACGAAGACGAATTTATTCAGCATGTCCCGCAGCACATCATTCACCAGCGCCTGGAATACCGCTGGGGCGTTGGTGAGGCCAAATGGCATTACCAGGTACTCATAATGGCCGGTGTGGGTGTTGAATGCTGTCTTCCACTCGTCACCCTCCCTTACTCGCACTAGGTGGTAAGCATTTCTAAGGTCCAGTTTGGTGAAAATAGTGGATCCCTGGAGCAATTCAAAAGCAGAGGTGAGTAAAGGCAGAGGGTACCGGTTCTTCACTGTGACATCATTCAGACCTCGATAATCAATGCAGGGGCGAAGAGAACCATCTTTCTTTCCCACAAAGAAGAACCCGGCACCAGCAGGAGAGGAAGACGGGCGGATGAGTCCAGCTGCCAGGGAGTCCCTGATGTAATCCTCCATAGTTTTTCTTTCAGGAGGGGATAGTGAGTAGAGGTGACCTTTGGGTGGAGCAGTCCCAGGGAGGAGATCAATGGCACAGTCGTACGGACGGTGTGGGGGCAGAGATGTGGCTTTGGTCTTGTTGAACACCTCTCGGAGGCCATGGTAACATTCAGGGACATTAGAAATGTCGTGGGCAATGCTGGGGGGTACTGAGCCGGGGGGCAGCGAGGCAGCACGCAAACAGGTCAGGTGGCAGGCATTTCCCCACTCTTTCACAGTTCCGGAGGCCCAATCGAGGTGAGGATTGTGGAGACGGAGCCAAGGGTAGCCCAGGATTAGGGGTTGACCTGGAGAGCTGAGCAGGTGGAAGCGGATGGTCTCTCGGTGGTTTCCTGACACCATCATTGAGATGGGGGCTGTGATGCTGGTAACTGTGCCAATTGCGTGACCGTCCAGGGCCCGGGCTGGAACAGGAGTGGACAAGCGATGGCTCTCCAAGCCCAGCTGACGAGCAAGTCCTGTGTCAATAATGTTTGCTTCTGCGCCAGAGTCCACCAGGGCTGCCAGGGTGTGGGTGGAATCAGACAGGTGAAGACAGACTTGGATGAGGGGTTTACGGCTGATGGAGGGCTGAATGTTCATTGAGCTCATCCGGATTCCTCCTACATCTGGTGAGCTCCGGCTTTTGCTGGACAGGTGGCGACTCGATGACCATCACCACCACAGTACAGGCACAAGTTGGAGGTGATGCGTCGCTGGCGCTCTGCAGGGGTTAGGGAGGTGCGGCCGATCTCCATCGGTTCAGACTGGTCCGGCTGGCTAGATGGTGTGGCAGGTGCGGACAGAAGGGCAGTTGGGACACTCCGTGTGCTGGTGGATGGACTCTGGCGCCCTCTCTCATGACGGCGGGCCTGGATCCTGCGGTCGATGCGGACAGCCAGAGCAATGGCTTCATCAAGAGTGGGGGGTTGATCATGGGAAACCAGCTCGTCCTTTATGTAGTCCGCCAGGCTGTGGAGGAAAGCATCCACCAATGCTTCCCTGTTCCAGGAGCTTCGACTTGCCACGGTTCGAAAGTCGATGGAGTAATCCGCAACAGTCCTTCTGCCTTGGCGAATACTCATCAGGATCCGAGATGCCTCGGCTATTGTGGATTCCAAATCGAATACCTTGAGCATCTCCTCTGCGAATAGGTTGAAGGTTGCACATGCTGGGGTCTGGCGCTCGAACTCCGCCGTTCCCCAGAGTCGAGCTCGGCCCGTCAGGTGAGTGATCACGTAACCGACCCTCGCCCCTTCAGTGGCAAAAGTCCTGGGTTGCAGGGTAAACTGGACACGGCAGCTCGTCAGGAACGCCCGTACCTGGGTTGGGTCGCCGCTGAACCGCTCTGGATTGCCGATCCTGGGTTCTGGGGCTCCGGCAGCCACGGTAGCAGTGGACTGGGCAGGAGACTCGGGTGTTGGGCCGGTGAGCAGGCTGGCTGGGGCTGGGCCGGTGGGAGCAGGCAGAGGAGAAAGGTTGGTGAGAAGTTGAATGATCATTGCAAGTTGTTGCTGTTGCTGCTGGAACTGCTGACGCTGGCTCAAGCCGGCTTGAAGTAGGGAGGCAATGTCAGCAGTGTTGCGGTTTACCTCTCTCTCTGTCTCTTCCAGGCGTTGCATGGCGGTGGGTGGTTCTGGTTCGTCGGTTTCCATGCTGGTTCGACCGTGCGCTGGGTCCATGTTTGGTCAGATCGTACTGTCAGACACCAAACAGGACGAGGACCACAATTGCGTCACGTTCAAAAGTTTATTTAAGGGTTGGGGGTTTCAGGGGTTCCGGGGGGGGTACAGGAGTTCCAAGAGTCTGCGTGTGTGTGTTCCCCCAGTAGCCGAACAGCGAAGGCAGGAGCTGGATGATCCGGGAAGTCCTGGGGGAAACACACACACAACAGCAATTGAAACGAAGCAGCAGTACAGTCAAGGACTAGGCGGTATTCGTAGAAGAGGGACGGAAGGCAGGTCAAGATTACCGGGGCTGGAGAACACAGAAGTAGTCGAGCGGGTCCGGGATCACAGGCAAAGAGTCAGAGGCGTTTTCAATAAACAGGCAGGTAACTGGTGCTGGTTGCAGACGATCTGACAAGTGTGGACTGAAAAGCAAGGCTTTATATAGAGGGCATGATGAGTGGTGAATGCAGTGCAGCTGGTAGGTAACGAGGGTGAGGCAGAGCAGAGCAGGAACAGGTGGAGGTCATCAGACTTCAATCAGCACGTGTACCAGGCAGAGAGAGAGCTCATGACAGTTAAATATGTTGTGTGTGATGTGATAAAGCTGAATAGTGTTGTTTTTATACTTTTAATGTGAATTATTTTTTATAGTGTTAGGCTAGGAAAGCAAAGCTGTTAAAACAATGTGACACCGCAGGCATTCAGAGGTTACATGGTTCAGTCAAAAATGTAAACTAAGCAATGCATAATGATATTCTCAAAAATCTTCCATCTACTAAGACATTTTGTCATAAACTGTCTTGTCTGTTTACGCAGATTGATATCTTGATAGAACAGTGTGGGGAGGCCATTATGTGACAACTGTATTTCTATATTTTCATATTCACACAAGCATTGGAAGACACTGCACTCCTTTGCATGGGTCAATATGTCGATCCGTGGAGTTTGAAGGTGTACACATAGACATTGATAAAAACAGTTTCATGGCCTGTGCATTTAAAAAGCGAACTGTGATATCTCCAGCCCATGCAGCATCACTGGCATCAGAAGAGAAGGAGGATTCATCTGAAGAAAAAGGTACAGCGATGTTGAACATGTACAGATCATGACCCCTACCCCACCCCACCCCACCAGCACCACCATAGATGATCATGTGTGCATAATTACGACCTCTCTGGTTGAGTGAATATTCAGCACATTTTTGTGTTTTTGCCACATAGCAAGAGAGAGACCTCTGTGGTTTTAACTCTTATGGGTTAACCCTAATAGCAGTGGGATATGATGTTGTTCTGGGTGGGCTGGTGGACTGACGCCAGCCAGCTCAGTGCCATAACACATTGTCTCCTGAATCAGCTGGAGGATTGGGGGGAAAGAATGATATGTTTCTCTTTTCTCTCTTTGTGTCAGCAGTGGACCAATTGACTTTGCTGCTGAAAAGAGGTACATTTTATTAAAACATTTAGTACATTAGTGATACATTATCAGATAGTTTACAGCTTTGTAGCTGTATTCTCACCATGAAAACCCATGTTTGGCCTGTATACTCTACTTTTCACAAGCATACTCACAAAAGGTGTTTTGGTAGTTTAGTACATTTACAATGGTTTGCATTTGGTAGTTTGATATCTCTGAGAGTCACCTGATGATTAAAACTGTAGGAGGACATTTTTATTATGTTACCATTCTAGAAACATACACAGTATGTGTCAGCATAATTTTGTTTTAGCTTTTCTGCTCTTTTGTCATTTTTGTTGATTTGTATGCTAGCTGTAATTTGAAATGACTCAATGCTGCTACATTTTAGTAGAGTGCTCTCTCTCTCTCTCTCTCTCTCTCTCTCTCTCTCTTTCTGATGACCATTAGATCAGCAGGAGTTTGAGGCAGCCCAGCAGGAGACTGCTGATGAGACTCAAGCTACCAAGGGTAAAGACTCAGTCGAAGTCGAAGTCTCAGTCTTCGACTAGTACCATTTCAGCGGCCTTCTAGGCTTCTACGGGAACCAACAGCCGATGAAAAGTTTTTCTGATTTTTTGTTTGTTTGTTTACAGTTTTGACCAGTCTCAGGCCTCTTTAGTGTAATATTTGACTCCTTGTCATTATCCCAACAATATTAATACACATCCATTACTGCATGTTGTTAATTTCCTAGTTCCTTTTCACTTTTTGTCCCTGGGAAAAACTTCTTTCACTTCCTAATTAAGTCAAAGTGCTTCACCTACTTTTTTCTTTCATAGAATAAGAGTGAGTGTTAACCCTCTTCTGAAACATTCTTTCATTCCCTCCTGGTCAACTTTGCTTCATATCTTTCAGAGACGGGAGGTGCAAAAGCAGCCCATTTAGCTGAAGTGGCTGAAGCTGCAGAAGGTACTAACCCAGTTTAGTACACTAATCATCTATGGTAACCTTTGGTAACCTTTTTGGCTTCACCTGCAGTACTTCCCATGAAACATTTTGTTTATCGATTTACCCATACATCTTGCAGTGTGGTCACTATGTCATATTGATTTTATGATAGAGAAGTGCCGCTTGTTCCATATGAAAAGGTTTATTAGACAATGATGTTTCAGCCTATAGGGCCTTCATCAGATCATACCTAGGACCTTCATCAGATCATACCTATAGGGCTTTCATCAAATCTCTATCACTGAACTTTTTACCAGTGGCCAGCACCTCACAAAAGAATCTTTGGTGTGTGTTAGGTTGAGTTATTTTACAACCTCTCAGTTTTAGACCCTGTTTGCATGTTCTTTCATTCCCTCCTAATTCTCTTAGCTTGATGTTCTTTAGGTCAGTTGGGTGCTGAGGCTGCCCAGGTTGAGAAAGCTGAAGAGGCCGAAGTTGCAGAAGGTAAAAAAAACAAAAAAACATCTAGTAGGCTACACTAATGCCGCCTTCATGACGACTGTAAACTTGGAGGACCCATCTTTAAAAATCCCAACCTCCAAAAAAAAGTATGTTTGTGAGATCAGCTCAGAAAACAAATATAAGAACTACTTACTTTGATTGAGTAACAATGAGAATGTCTCGGCCAAAGTTTCTATTTGTAGTTTTAATTTAATGATAAATTACCTTGCCTATTTGCAATGAGAGTGAGGTTCGCTTCTTGTTGTCCATGATTGGAGAGCATGATTGTGACATCAAGTTAGGTACTTCAGGGCATAAGAGTCCCGCAGGAGTCTCCGAGCATAAAATCCGACCCGACTTTGCGTTCAAGTCATTTTTCCTCAGTCAGAGGTCAGGATTCCCAAATATCTGACATGCCATTAAGGCACATTAACTCCCATGAATTACAGGCTGCCCTGTCACATACACTAATTACCATGAAATGTTGTGTTTGTTTATCTAGACCAGGGGTCGGCAACCTTTTCTCTTAAAAGGGCCATTTTTTTGACCAGAAATAAGAATAAATATATCTCGGGCCGCAAAGATATCGGATAAAAGATATCTTTAAAAGGAAATCAGTTTAAATATTTCTCTTTATTAGCCTCAGGCATATGGCATAATCACCGTACTCTGCATATATGTTGTATTGTACAGCAATATTTTTGGGACAGAAATGTTTTATAACTTCCATTTTTAGAGAGCCAGGGAGCGAGAAAGGAGCTATAGGGCCGCAGATTGCCTACCCCTGATCTAGACTTACATCCTTACTCCTCCAATGTGCTTACTATGTTACCTTCATTTTATGCTTGTTATTTATTTGTTTGCTTGTTTATTTATTTTCAGTTGTTTTACACCCTCTAAGTTTCAGACCCATTTGCCCTTTTTCATCCACTCTAAGCCCAACTGCTAAATCACAACTAACGTGTTAGTGTTTCTACTACGGCTGTAATTCCTGACTGAGGCTTAGGACATGCTGCTGTCCTCTTCCCTGGCCACCACTGCGTATGATAAAATTCCATTCTGACCCTCTGTTCTTGCTGATTTGTGATGATAGATCAGTTTGAGACAGCCCAAGTGGACAACGCGGAGGAGATCCAAGCAGCAGGAGGTAAAGTCCAGTCCAGTACTTTTATCAACTCTGACAGTCCAACACAAATATAATCCTTACTGACAGCCATGATCATCAATCAGTAAATTGATGTGTTTGTGCAATACTTACAAAAACACGAAACGTACATTTTTTCTCTGAAATAGTTGTATATTGCAGGTAATAATCTACAACTCAGAGCTGTTGGATAAACAAATATGCTACCATTCTTTGTGTTTGTGTTTGTGAAGGCGTATGTCATCAAACATTCATCTTTCATGTATGTGTCTCTTTCAGACAAGGAGGACAGTGCAGAGGAAGACCCTGACAAAGCCACTAAATACATGGGTACGATTCCAAATTCCATTTTAAGAAATCACTCTCTTCTTGAGAATGTCCTGTATAAATCTTCCATGATGTGTTAAGTAATTAAAATACTGCCTGTCTGCAGAGGCAAATCAGGATGAAGACTCTCATGGTAAGTCATACTTTATTTCCCTTTCAACTGTCTCCACTAACAGTACTCTACAGACTTCACTGTGTTCAGTACTGTCAGACACTTCTTATTTTTCCTATTGCAGAGGTAGTGCAGGAAGAAGACACAGAGGGTAAGATACAGCTGCCATTTTGATTATGATCCATTCCTGCCACTATAAGCAATGTTTAAATATCAGGAACAGACAGGTGTGGAACAGCAGGGTTTGCATCACATAAAGTAAACCCTACATATACATATGTCATTGTTCAAGTAGTTTCACTATCTCCATGTCCCACTGAAACATACTTTCATACTACACATAATGTGACTGATTATATTCAGTGAAATATAGTGTCCTACTGTACTGTGTGTGAATGCGAACAAGCACAAGCCAAACGACACCTTGGGATGGTTCCCCATCTCAGTCTTTTTTATGTCATCTGGTCGCTATGGAGGGTGTCGGCACATTCTTGAGCGCTTGGCCGACCCAGTGGTTTTGACATCTCGGCAAAAACCACATTCGGGTAACAATCTCCAGCATTTGAACATTTTCGGGGGACCGCAGATTTACTGTTGGTGGTGAACCTCAGCTCTAGGTTGGAAGGACATACTATCTTACAACGCAGAGTCAGCTCTAGATGTTCCTTTTACATCCTTGAGCAAAGAGGTTAAAAGGAGTGTCTTGGCCCCCTAGATGAAACAAATATGTATCACTTAATTAAAGCTATCAGTGTGTGTAAATCTATCATCATCATCTATCAATCCTCATTGAGGTGTTAGGGGCAGCCGTGGCCTACTGGTTAGCGCTTCGGACTTGTAACCGGAGGGTTACTGGTTCGAACCCCGACCCTCACTGCTCCCTGAGTGCCGCTGTAGCAGGCAGCTCACTGCGTCGGGATTAGTGTGTGCTTCACTTCTCTGAGTGCTGAGTGTGTTTTACTACTTCACGGATTGAGATAAATGCAGAGACCAAATTTCCCTCACAGGATCAAAAGAGTATACTATACTTATATATCAGTTATCATTATCATTTCAGAAACAATCTGTGATTGTACCGCTGCTTTATTTCCCCCATTGGCAGTTCAACACACTTTGTACACTCTGGTGAGAGCAGGAATTCTTGTGCTATTATAGTTCATTCTCTGCTTGTAATTGATAGCGTCCCCAAACTAAAGACACCAGTATCATCACAAAGGTTTTTAGATCACTTTCTTATCAGCGGAAATAGCAAGTCTTTGAAATGAAAATGTCTAGATACCAAAAATAAGTTTATTACCTAAAATAAGTTGCTATATTGCATTAGACTGCATACTTTACTGTCTTCTTGTTTGTCCAGTATTTCCCATCAGGCCCCGTTGACACTGGCGTCAAGTCGTATAATGCAAATTCCTCTGATTTTTTTTTATTTGATTTGATTGTTTCTTATGTGACAACAAGATGATGGAAACATTCATGTTAGTTGGTCCATGCTCAACTAAAATCTTATATGAGATCAAGTGCACTAATCAGTTGGACATGTAGCACCTGTTATAAAAAACAATGATGAAAAAAACATTTTGGAAGGTCTACACCCCCCTTATGATGACATAGTCCCTCTAATAATATATCTAGTGATATCTCTGTCCTTGACACAAATATTTATATGATATTTATCATCTCTGCACGATAATCTATCATGCTGATAATCTCTTAACTGCTGGTCAAGGTTCTACCCTGGTTAACAGCAGTGAGTGACTGAGAGAAATCTGGCTCCAGATCTCAGCTAAATCTTTTTTTCGAGGCCATTAACAACAGCAAGAACAACAACAACAACTTGCATTATAGTGCTTTATCAAGGCACCCAAAGTGCTTTACAGTGACAAATTAACTGATGTTGATGTTTACATACTTGTGTTTTAGCTTGATCCGCCACCCTTCACCTATCTAGTAATCACAAAGTCAGTAGTGTTTCGGCATATGGGTTGCCAGCTCTGCTCTAGTTACCACATCTGCGGTGTACACCGCTCTACAGTATTTTGAAAGTGATTGTAGTACTAGTTTTGGCCAAAATCCTACATACGGTTCCTTTAAGTAGGCATCTGACTGTTGTACTTTTACTTGTACTTGAGTCAAATTTAGCAAAGGGTATCTGTACTTTTACTCAAGTAATGAAGCTGTGTACTCTGTCCACCTCTGCTAAAATGACAAAGATCTGATGATTTCTGATGTTTTCAGATGTGAAAAATGATGCCCAAGAGGCCATAAGAGGTAAGCCTAAATATCCAAATAAGACTAGAAACTTGACTAGAAATATTGCTAATTGCTCATGTGTGACATGGCATTACATTGTATATAATGCATATTTCTCTTGCAGATGAGAATGAATAAATCATTGACTTTTCTCAACTTTACTTTGAGTTTACTGGAGCTTGGGCCTGACTTTATAATAAGCATAATGATAACCTACCAGCAGAGGGCAGTGTTGGCAAGCCATAATAATGACCCATGGCCTGTTTCCTATATAGGCCTACTCTCTCTCTCTCTGCCCCCCCTCTGTGTGTGTGTGTGTGTGTGGTGTGTGTGTGTGTGTGTGTGTGTGTGTGTGTGTGTGTGTGCATATGTTTGGGTGTGAGGGCAAATGTATGTGTGAGTGTGTGTGTGTCATTGTCAATGTGTTTATGTGAGATAGAGTAATCACTGATAATGCACTAAATGACTAAACTTCCTCTTTCTTAGATGACTCAAGCTCTGAAGAGAAATCAGAGGGTAGGTGTGACATACTTTTACAACTTTCCATTTATTAAGAAACTTATCATAGAAAGTCCATAATATTACCATATCACCTGACATTGTTTATCTTTAGCCGCCTTAACTTCCACAGACACCCGACAAACACAAGGTAGGAATACACTTTTAAATGTGAACTTCCTATATTCAAGTTTGTCATTTGAAGCTAACCATAAACTTTATGATGTAGATAAGGTACTCTATAAACAAGTCTGTATAGTTATAAAACTTACCTGATATCAACTCCAGCCTTGGGCACAATTTGGTTATTTTAGGCTAAATGCATCCAACAAAATTAAAAACAGGCGTAGTTTAAATTTGTTTGGTCAATCTACAGCATAGTCAGTCATTTTAGACTTTAACCAAATTGTGGTTCCATTTAGAGAAGTAATGATAGGTCTCAACTGGTTTGTTTTTGCCTCTATCTAAAACACCTCGAGTCTGATTATAATTTAGTTCAGTGCCACCTCATTTCCACGCATGGGTCTAAAAATATCCTAGTTTGTTTGTGTAAACAACACACAACAATGATTAAAATGCAATTATAAGTTCGTTCTATATAAACCACTTGGATGGAACATGAAGATGTGTTATGTAAAATAGAGGTGTTGGCTTTTACATAAGCATATTATATGAAGGCTATCTTGACATTTGACTTCAGATTCTTCAGATGAATCCACTGAGGACTTGGCTGAGGAGGAAGGTAACCGCCCAAGCATTTTACAATAATCAGTCTGTCTGGTGTGTGTGTGTGTGTGAAACATGGATAGAGAGACAGAGAGAGAGAGAGAGAGAGAGAGAGAGAGAGACAGACAGTGTGAAATGATGTTTGTGGGCTTAGTCACAGACAACCATATCAATTTGGCTTAAAAAAAAAAAAATCCCTTCTCAGCATACAATTATGTAACCCAAGGCATGTTGAAAGCGGACGCCTCTCATACTCCAAGCCTCCCTCGGTCACCAGAAATATAGTTTATGAGACACTGAGACACACATTCAGTCCCCACTGGGGAAACATCTTTGTTTTCCAAGTTGTGTGAAGACCATGTCTCCATCTTTGCCAAATCCTCCATCGACTTCATCCTTCTTGTGGAAATGTGGTCATTTTGCGGCCTCTTCGAGACACGCTTGTTTATTGAAATATGGGTCTAGGCTACCACAGACTCAGTTAACTAGGACAAGAATCCGGGACAGCGATGTCCCTGAGTACCAAGGTGCTGTTGCGGTGTGATTTATGTCTTCTGCATTGTCCCATCTTTATGGTGCCATGGTGTGGCTTGGCGTGGCCTGGCGTGCCATGCCGTGGTTTGTGTGTGTATGGTTCAGCGACTGTATACCTCTTCCACTGATTCAGCTAGGGTCAGTGGGAGGATATTCTGAGGTGAGTCAGCTGATTCCAGTCATCAGGACTGTCATTGTCTTCATTGACATGTTCCAAATAGCTTGAGGTAGCCTCAGAGGAGCCTCTCTGGTATTTATGACCTTTGTGCGTGTCAGGTCAGGTCAATCGAACACTGCAGGTGTGTGTGTGTGGGGGGGGGGGGGGGTCTGAAACATTGTTCAATGTATGTCTATCAACAGCACTCGAGGAGTGAACCACTGGATGACAGACAAAGGATGGGGAGAGAAGACGAAGCCTAAGCCATCCAGAGGAGAAATATTACTGCAGAGCCGATTCTGTTCAATAAATAACTATTACACCCTATTAACACACATTTCCTTACTTGTTAATTTATTATCCTCTTCTCTTATAAATGTGTTACCATAATACTAAACAGCATGCAACAGTGACTTCAATCTTAACGGTCAGCCTTAAAAAGATTTCAGACTGTTTCTTAAGCAGGCTTTGAAGAAACAGCACAATGCATATGGCCTGTACACTGCACATAGTCAAAGGATTTTAATCTAAGTTAAAAGAAAAAGGCCTACTTTCATGTAAACAGCAACAGTGTGTGTTTATATGAAGTTTATAGAAAATTCTCAACCCCACCCACCCTTATCCCAGGCCTCATACTTTTAAAACCCTTATGACCCAGAGGGGGTTTTATTGCTCGTGGAAACATTGTTTGAACATGTTTTTTTAACAGTGTCTTGATGGTTGGATTAGAATAAGCCTAGTCACTTATTACAATCCCTATCCTGCTGTAGGCTACATTTGAACTTCCATACCAAACGCATATGAAGTTAGGCCTTCGACGTGATTTGCTCTGAGGTAAATGGTGTCCCTCTTTTTCCCTGATTGTCTTTTGAGCTGACAAGATACATACTGCCTAACTCACATAGTTTTAGAGACGCTTCTTCAACATTTTTCGTATTTCTGTTACGTGACTGCACATTCAAAAACATGGCTTTTCTGTGATCTGATGGAGAGAGAATTATTGTCAGTTGGTTCAAAATAAGGAAAATAGCGTATAGGCTAATGCAAAATTAGAAACCTGCAAAACAACAACAAAACGTAAATGTATAGACAATGAGGTCGCAGAATTGGCCGATGCCAAATAGCTACCCTTTGATCATAATTATTAGCAAGATGCATCACATGCCCTCTTGGGCCTTAGCTATTAATCATAACTTTGGGGCAGATGCTATCTAAATTAAAGTTCAAAGTTTATTGTCATAGGTAAAACATAGTAGGCTACCAATTACAATGAAATTCTTACTTAAGTTTCTTCACATAGGCTACATGAAAAATCAAATGAGTGAAATGAAAAAATGAATCACTGTAAAGAAAGGGTCAAGACTCAAAACGATCTAATATTGTAAGTTAGGCTATGCCCTGGCCGATACGGCAATCGTCAACGTCAGAATAACAATCACGATAAGAGAAAACCTTTAATTGCATACTTCTCAGTGGAAAATGTGCACCCATTTCATACCAACTTCCACACTGCAGATTTCTCCTTTAATTAAAAAAAAAAATCTACTTCCGTGTTGTAGGTGGCCTAAAAGATTTCGGTATTGTGCGAGACCCCAATAAGTAGCACAAGCACTTTCATAGCTTGTCTGAAAGTATGAATGACCGTACTTCTACACACCCAACATTATTCTGTACTGACAGTATTTTCTTAGTGCCTGCCATAGTCATCATAAACCGTTTTCAGCTTATTTGCACTGAAAAACCACTGCAAGAACATGAAAGATCTTCTAGGGCAGGTGTGAAAGCAGTAGTAGGCTAGGCTAACTTCCAATTGCACTTAATCAGCTAGATGTTAAACCTCTTATCTTGACACATTTCCTCAGTCTTCAACTCTGTCAAAATATTGTACATCTACATTTTGAAAGCAAATTCTGAAGACCTTCAGACATGAGCTTACAGAAGCACATAATATCCACTTGTGTGTGTGTGGGGGGGGGAGGGATGTAATACTTTCTAAATCAGACTTTTAAGGGGCTGGGACGGCAAAGGTGGGCTTAATATTACACCGTATGGCCTAGAAACAAAAGTACTCAGCTACATTTTTCAGATGTTACAGCACTTTATGAATGTGATAGGTTCACTCGTGAACGAGACTTCTAAGAAAAGGGACACTGAACAGAAGACAAGACAATTCCTAGTTTTACCATTTTTATTCATTTTATTATTTTTTGTCTTTCAAAGTCCAGTCACAAATGACTTAAAAAAAAAAAGAAAAAGAAACACAAACGGTGTATCCTGGGTACAACACTCACTCTTACACACACACACACCCAAAATATTGTCTTTGGTACCTAAAAAAAAATGTAAGGCATCTACATGAACTCTAGGGTCTAGTTGTATTATGTTATGCAGTCTGCGCACTGTCAGCAGTTGTGAGAGGTGCCCGTGACGCAGCAATCCCCTCCGTCTTTCACACACTAGTGTGGTCCACTGCAGATGACCCACACCCACACACACACACACACACACGAATCGAGCAGACGCTGCTTGTTCAATTGCCAGCACGCAGGAGAGGGTTTGGCAACAGAGTAAACAAGCATGTGTTCATGCATGCGTGCAAGCATGTCGGTCTGTGTGTGTGTGTGTGTGTACAGTATATGTGAGTGCATGCGTGTAAACACCTCTGCGTGTGTATGCTTGTGTTTTGAATGTGTTCCACTGAGAATAGCAAAGAGCTTTGTCAGTTGTTTTTTTTTCCTTCTCTTTTCCAAGCGCAGAAGCTGCAATGCAGCAGGGCTACTAGAAGGCCGAGCAGAGCTGATGTACATTACACTGTCTTCACAACGTGTCAGACACAGTCAAGTTTTACAGGAAATTAAAACAAACAAAGAGAATGGTTTAAGAATTAAAAAATATTTATACAATATGTATATGGTGTTCCAGCATTGATCTCTTCCCTCTACTTTCATAAGTATGTTTCAAGATTTTCAAATATGTTTTGGTAAACTGATATACAAATTTAGACAGGTGGGGGTAGCCAGCAGTCTTTCTGTGCCACTGCAGTAAGTTCTCAATACTGTGTTATTCTCCAGATCTACTGAGGTTTCTGTTGGTGTATCATAACATCTTAGGCAAGCCAAACTGGAGGCAAGTAGGAGAAAACAGAATAATCTCTTATCCCCTCCACTAATGCAGAGATGAGGGATCGAGAAAGAATCTATACAACCATCACAGCATTAGAATGGTAATACGAGAGGTCCAGTATCCTAGTAACATTCTGTTCTTATTGAAAACTGCGTTATGGCAACAGAAAGAAAAAAAAAAAAAAAGAAAAAAAAAAACACAAACACACACACACAAAAAGACCTAATCCTGCCCACCCAAGTTTAAGTGCTCGCACACACACACACGCACAAAGCCAAACTGTGCGGTTAAGCCTTACTAGACTATAGCATGACTAGCAAGTTTCTACCTTAGGCTTTTAGTAATGGTGGGTTAAATTTGGTTAAATGATTTGAAGATATACTTCAGAGTAACAAGCTCTTTTACAAGTATCTTGCTGCTTTAGATGCATCGATTACAGTAATTAAAAGCGTTTTTCTTTGCATTGTCTTTACATTTTTATTTAAACTTGCATGTAAAGTATTACTGAATAACAAGATGGATACCATTCCCAGTGGGAGACTGGTAGAGAGGTCTAGGTCTAGAGCTGTTGCATTGTAGTGTTATCAGATGAACAAGATCAGCTCAGTCACAGAGAAACAAAATGGTCTGGTCTCTCCAGAACCTGTGCGACCCTCGACAGTACGGTCGTTGCAACCCAAACTTCTTCTAGATGTGCAGTGCTGGTTTCCTCTTAAGAGGAATCTTTCTACACAGACCCAATGAGACTCTTCTGCTAGACTTGGCTCGTAGAACCTCCTACCACCACCACCACCCACACACACACACACGCACAAACAAACAAACAAACAAACAGCACTGTGTTGCGCTCCACTGTACTTAAAAAGCCCAGTTGCTGTAAACTACCTCGTTTTGTTTTTTTTGAGAAACCCAAATACTGCTCACCTATGCCTCTGGGCCAATGTGTGTCTCCATCAGTGAAGGCTAATACTGCATTGAAATTGTTCATGTGGTTGTCAAACTTGTAGAACAGTAAAAAAAAAAAAAAAAAAAAAAAAAAAAAAAGAAAAGGAAAATGAGGGAAAAAAAAATATGTACATAATTACAATATAAAAATGAATCAATTGTCTTCCTTTTTTGTTTTGTAAAGATTAGCTATGTACAATGAATGGGCATTAAGATGGCAACGATAGAGCAAAGTCTACAGAAAGATGGCAAAAGAAAAGAAACAGAAAGCTGAAAAAGAGCGGTTCCCATGGCGCGTCAGCCCTGGCGGGTGAACTGAGCGTGCTCAGAACTGCCGACTGTGTGCCAACCGGGAATGCTGCAGCCAGGAACCCCAGGGGCTCCGTCAAAAGGGTTTTCTTTATTTTTTTTACCCCGTTTGTTTTTTTTCCCCTCCCTCCTCAATTACTCTCTCCAAAATATATAATGGGGGGAATAATGGAAGCAGCACTAAGCTTGCCTCACTCCACTCCATGCCACTCCTCCTTTTTCTCTGCACCTCACTCCACACTCCCTCACTGTGGGTGGCTTGGTCCCCCTCTTCTCTCCTCCTCTGATGGGGTATTAGGAGGAAGGAAGGATGACGTAGGTGAAGAGGGCCATAATGGCAGCACTGATGAGACCGGAGATGGGCACCGTCACAAACCACGCCATGAAGATGTTGCGGAACAGACGCCAGTCTACCGCTTTGCGTGAGCGAAGCCAGCCGACTGCCACCACAGATCCCACCTGATACACAAACAGATTACCATTTAAAAATCGTACAAGCTAAAGATACCGAGTCAAGTTCCAATTAAAATTAATCATTGTATGTCAAAACGTTTCACTTAACTTGCTCTGGTGTGCATACACACTTAAGCGTACCGCATACATGTATATTATGTCAGCGTTTCCCCTTTACCTGTACCGCTACGCTTTAATTTTTGCTGCTACTCTTCAGACATGTCAATTTGCCTTCATGCTCATATACCCATTATGCTTTAATTTGTTTGTGGGGTAAACACTGTATGCATAATCATCTCTCATATATTATACATCATATATTACCTTGCAGTGAGTAGTGGAAACAGGCAGACCGATGTTGGAGGCAACAACCACAGTGACGGCTGAAGCAAGCTCAATACTGAAACCACTGCGAAAAGAACAGAAAAGTAAGCATTAGAGTAGGGCTCAGCCAACCAGTCTTTGTGTGCGCGTGTCTTGAGTGAGATTAAGGTGCCGTTTACACCACGCCGTTTTTTGTGAAACCGGTGAGGTTTTGTTAACGGTTACGCCTTGCGTGTACACAACGCCGGCAGTTTAGGAGACTGAAACCGATAGCTTTTGAAACCGGCTTCCGAAGTGGGAACTTTTGAAACCGCCGGCTAACTTTCGCCGTGTAGACGCCTGTAGGTGCAAAGCCGGCAACTTTATGACTACATAGCCCCACCTCCCAACTCAGCCACGGCACTCAACCGGACATGCTGCTTGTCAAAACAAACCAAACCATTTATTTATCATATTAAAATGTTTTTTCCCCCCCCGGTCAGGAGTTATGTGCACAATGTAGCCCATCAGCCTTTAGTGGCTGTGAAGTTAGAAGCACACGTTAGCTTAACTTAGTTCAACATTAGCTTACTGCATGTTAGTGTTTTCTCCAGTGGTACTCAGACCTAATGCAATGCGTAGGCTAAGCATTTGAAATTTCACATAGCAGTCACATACCTTGAAAATTAACTTTATTAGTTTAACAGTTGAATTGAAAACCAAATTGTCTGTAGTCTCCTTATTTCAGGTGACTGCTTAACCAGAGCCCTTATTAGACATTCTTTGGCTTAAACTGTTTCAACAATGTTTTCTTCTACGCGATTCACACGAAATTATCGTGAAGCTTCTGCACAGTGGCGCCATCGACTGGTCTGGCATATGCACTACAGCATTTAGCCGGTGTACACGCAAGGTTTTTTCTTGCCGGTGTCGTTAAAGGTGTGAAAGCGGCAAGAGAAAATTAACCCGGCGGTTTTGTGTAAACGGCCCCTAAAAAGGACCTTTAGACAGAAGATAATCTTATGAAGGCGTGAGGTCTGTGGCCACGATGTGAAGAGGTGACTGGTGCACTTCACACATATTTGTGAGTCAGAGACAGACACAAAGAGGGATGTGTCCCGAGCACCTGGATGCGATGCCTGGCCAAGTTTCTCCACCAATGGCCTGCGAGTGCATCAAACATCGCACCTTCTCAACACACATGCAAAGCCTGCTGCTCATGGTCTAGGTTCTGAGAAAATGTGGTGCGACGTTGACTCTGCGTGTGAGTGTGGGCACACGAGTGTGTTAGCACCAGCCACAAGCTGGTGAAATATGAAAGTGACTGGTAGACTACAGACACAAAACAATTATTTACTAGGATTTACTGGTGGGTTTGACCCATTTGTCTCCCAGTGACTAGTAGATGTCTTAAAAAGTTCATTTCCAACCCTTGTGTGTGTGTGTGTGGGTGTACCTAGAGGGGGTGATTGGGGTGAGGTCTTTGCCCATGGTCTGGATGACCCGTCGTCCCCACACCCAGAGTCCAAAGCAGATGCCCACTCCTCCGTACAGCAGCAGCCAAATGGGGGTGGGGTTGTTGGACACCACCGAGCCGCTCTCATACACCAGCCACAGCGCTACCAGAGGACCGATTGCATTACTGCAGGCAGAACAGAAGCAGAGTTACTCAAGAGGATCAAACAGACTTCCATTGAATAAACAACAATAGCTACACATAACCAACTAAGTGGAGTGCAGGGATTATAATCGTTTCCCCCTCTCCCTCTCTCTCACACAGACACACCTGACGTCATTGCCTCCATGTGCGAAGGAGCCGAAGCAGGCGGTGAGGATCTGCAGGAACTGGAAGAGCGTGGAAACTTCGGGTCGGTCGGCCTCTGGCTCCTCCAGCGAGCTGTGGCTGCTGCCGGCGTCCTCCTCCTCCTCGGGCAGTGTGAGCGCCACATCACCCTCGCTCAGCTCCTCGAGCGGTGCGCCGTGCTCCGCTACCGCGTTGCAGTAGCTCGTGTAGCTGTCCATGCGCACGCGCTTGCGCTCCTGGCCTGCGCCGGGCTTGTCGCCGATCTCGTCGCCGGCGCCCACGGACCTGAACTCGGACTCGCGGGGCTTGAACTCGCTGTGCATGCCGATGATGGTCATGGTGTAGGAAGTGTAGCTGTTGTTGCGGCGGATAGGCCTCTCACCAGCCTCGCCCATGCAGTCGCCCACCTTAGCCAGGTGTAGCTTGTGCAGCAGGTCCTTGTAGAGGCCAGAGTCCTTGTGCACTGTGTGATACTGGCTGTAGCCATTGCTGGGGATGTGAGTCGGACCAGAGCTATTGTTGAACTGGACGTGAACCGTCTTTTGGACTGAGGGGGGAGAACACAAGAGGAGAGGAGGAAATTTAGTTTTTGAATGCTGCGTTTCATTTCTGAAATCTTCAGTTACTACATATATATGTGGCAAGACTTCATAAAGTAGTATGCATAGCATCGAGAAATGTAACGATTTATTCAGATAATCATTCTTCCAAGAAATACATTTCCTATCAGAATGGTTGCCAAGCAACTTCGAGACGCAGCTACTCTAACTTTTGTATCGGGTTGTGGTAGCGCAGTAATATAGAGCGAAATGCGGTCATGGTGTATGTTTGTGCTGGATTTTACAGCAGCATCGAACGCAATTCAGCCAATCATAATCAAGGACCGGAACTATCCGTTTTAGAATAAGGTTTTTACTCTCCCTTTACATTTTAGGAACATAATGGCACAACACCTTACAACAAGGCTAAGTTTGATTTGAACCTTTAAGTGTGTACTTTGTGGTGATTCATAAGGAAAAGCCTGCTTTGAATCTCTGATTTTCAGAAATGGCCAGCTATGATCTAAAGCAAGTTGCAGACGTTTGTAGCATACACTCTTTAGGGGAGCAACTCCTGACAGAACTCACCGTTGTTGGTGTTGGTCTCCACATCCTTATCTTTGTAGTCGGGGTCGTCCGAGTCTCCGATGTTGAAGGTGACACGACGCTCCTCAGCCGGGGGTGGGGCCTGAACAGGGGTGGCGGGCTCCTCTGGCACAGCCTTCAGGATGGGGCACGTGGCCAACTCACGCTTCTCCATTAGGGGACTCTCAGATGGGCTGGAGGACTTGTTCTCCCCTGAGAGAGCGAGAGAGAGCGAGCGAGCGAGAGAGAGGTTATGGGGAGATGCAACACAAGAGAGCAAGGAAAGGAAAGAATGAAAGAAGAAAGAGAAATAGGGAGAAAGAAAATGAGGTAAGTACATAATCTGATACGGACACAGACAGACATGTCCAAACAAAAGGGGCTTTTGCCTAATCAAAACCATGGAAGTCACCCTGGTCAAATTCCACAGCGATAAGAAGCTCTAATTAGACGGCTCATGTTTGTCAAACAAAAAGACGTATGGAGCCCAAAAGGAGAACGACTGATTCCAGTTGAAAGGGTAACAGCTGCTCATGTGGCATGAGTGCCATGAGTAAGCAGATTTGTAACAGGAGACAGAGCGAGAGACCGGTAAGAGGCTCTCTGGCCAGGCTTCAGACAGGCCTTGTGACTAAAAAAAAAAAAAAAAGCAACTATTAAAGAAAAGAATAAGTCTTAGAATGGCTCTATGCTTATTATTATAACCACAGAAAATGTGTAAATGTTAGGAAGAAAAACACAAGACCCTTACAAAACACATAAGGCATGGAAGACTGGCAAGTTCAAAAAGCCCTTCACTGAAAACCAACATCCAGCAGCATAGATTTCAACTGCGGAGCAGGAATCCCTACAGATATAGTTCAAATAGAGATGAAGGCAGTCAACTTCTCCTATTCCACATACAAACGCACAAGCCACCGAGTGCCCTGAAACTAAAACCAAAGCAATGGCGTCTTAAAGTCACACACTGTCTCTCTAAACGCCCACACACACACACACACACACACACACAAACACCCACATCTGGGGCAAGCATGGGCAGACGGGTCAGATAAAGTCAAGGGTCAAAGGCTAAAGGAACCACTTGAGGCATCTTGTCTAAGGTTCGTCTAGGTTCTCTTAGGACTGTGGCCTCAACCCTTGTCTCGGATCACTGCAAGCTCTCCATCTACCCAGTCAACACCTTAAGCGCACTCAGGCTATTCCAGTCCTGGCGGCTGAGGCCAATTACTGGATCACCGTGACCCAATTTGAGGTAAATGAACGTAAAAGGCCCAGACACTACGCCAAGCGTCATATGACCCAGCAATTCCAATGCAGCCTCTCCTCACGCGGGGTGACTTTGTATAATCGTAGACAATATAACCAACGTACAAATTCATGCTTCTGAAATAATACAGGGATGCCCTATAACAGTTCTATGCACCTTAAACCAGGACGTCAAGGTAAAAAAAAAACACACACTATATTATACAAAAAAAAAAAAAATCAATCATGACTCTACTCTGTACAATATATACGTTTTCTAATGTGCATTGACTACAAATCTAGACTACATCATGCATGATTCCAGAGACCAGCCTGAGGATTACCCCTTTAGATCTCAACACTTCATCAGAACAATTAGGTATGATGACAGCAGAAGCCAGATTATTTCCTGTTCCTGTTCAGAGCCAGAGGCAGATTTGGATTCCCATGACCGTCCAGAGGGACTGCCAGCCAGGGTGGACAGGTGGACCCTTGGCCTGACGGCGTCAGCCTGGCAAGGCACTGTACACGCAGCTGACTGACCTGAACGCCCAACTCAGCCCAGCCCACACCTCAACTCGCCTGCCTCATGCGTTTGATCAGTGGGAACCTTAAGTTTTAAATCCAGGATTTAGGTGAACCATGTGACACCGTAGTTGGAGCACAAGCAAGAGCAGCTTGGGCATCTTTTTTTTTATAAAAAGTTCTGGCAACGGCTGCTACTTTGAGCGACGTTGAGCCACTCTGCGGTTTCTAGCCACTTAGCGGAGTTGTCTTAAATCAACCTCACGGCTGCACTCTCCTGACTAACTGGCCATGTGACCAAAGGACGGGCAGATGAAAGGCAGGCGGCACAGCACAAGACAGTTACATCTGCTGACTCACATTGGTCTGCTAATGCAGTTTACAACTCAACCTTTTTTTTCCAAACAGGGTTTGCTATGCAGTCCTCATCATCAGAGCTTAGTAATTGGGGAGAAAAATAATAATAAATAAATAAAAAATCTTTTACACTTCCAAGCCACATGCACATGCTGCAGCCAGGGCTTGACATTAAAGGTTGCCTGGTTGCCCTTGGATACCAAATTGTTACAACTGGCAACCAGATTAGATTGGCTTTGGAAACCAAAACCTCATGCCTGGTTGCCAAGCTAGCAACCACTTTTTAAAAGTTAACGTTGAGCCCTGACGACGACGCCAGTGGCAGGGCAGGTGCAGTTCAGCGGACATGCAAATCAGCTTCTGAGGAGCTCTGCCCGTCTAAAAATAGCTCCCGTAGATCCAGCTACTCAGCTGGACCTAGATCACAACTACAGATGAAAAAGTGCTTTCGAGAACAAGGGTGATTCTGAACTGCACATTTCACCCCCTACAATGATAAGGTTCTATCTGACATTTTTGCCAAAATTTGAGTTATTGACATTCTTATTCTGTGACACCTTAAAAAGATGAGATGAGGCGTTTCTTGTAGTTGTATGCATTTTTAGGACATTGGATCTAAAAGACGTTTGTTTCGCTCAACAGTATGACTATATGGAATTCTAAAACGCTTGAAACACAATATCTCAACTACTCCGAACGTAGATAGAACCTTATAATTCTGAGGGGACGAAATCAAAATCAAAACAGGGTGAGTGTCTCTGTGCAGTAAGAAAGATAAGCAAGTTGTTCACAACTCAAGTGTGTTTGAGATCTGACCTTTGTGAATGTTACGTCAGCCTCTAAAGACTGAACACAGGTGTTCTAAAATGACTTTGGACACAAATGCTTCTGGGCACACATGTACAAGTTACTGAAACATATATCTGCATCTGGGCGGATTAAGGAAGGAAGGATTAAGAAAGCAATGTGGTTTTTGTGGATGTTTGAGTTTAAAAGATCTTAATGTGAAGTGTAGCTTAAAAAAAAAAAAAAAAAAAAAAAATTATATATTTTTAAAAAAAAAAAAATTTTTTTAAGCTACACTTCACATTAAGATCTTAGGGCTGTCAAATAAATATATAATATATATATATAAAAGCTGTCAAAATAACTGATTCATTTTGATTAATTAATTTGAGAAAAAAATAACTGATTAAAACAAATAACGCAGATTAATCGATTCCGTATGACCTTTGACCCCGAGCCGTTGTAGTCAGTGACCATTAGACTGTAAAAAGAAGGAGAGAAGAAAATGTGCTGCCTAGATCATTGATTGGAACATTTACTTTTAAAAAACGGCCTGATGGTGTTGATTAAAATAAAGTCCTCTGCAATGTCTGCAGCAAGGAATTAGCATATCACTGGAGTTCATCAACTCTAAAGTCGCACATCAATGCAAAGAAATAGTGTTGACATTGAGGGGAGTGTTAATTTATTTTCATTGTGTCCCCTAGGTTATATCTGTGGCTTGAAATACCTTGTCTATGGAAAAATAACTTCCCGAAGCACTTTTGAATTTATGTCCTCAGCATATTAGGTCATATCATAGATTATTATGGCCATTATTAAAATAATAATACAAGAGTTTCTGAACTTTAAATCTGATTATTCAATGATGCAAATATTATATATGTAATTAATTTAGATTAATCACAGAGTACGTAATTAATTAGATAATTTTTTTTTTAATCGATTGACAGCCCTAACACACACACACACACACACACACACACACACACACAGACACAGTACACTATAGACTATAAAAAACACCTGTGTATGGAGAGCAATGTGCGGAATTCAGAGGGTACTTACGGTCAATCTTCTTTCTGAGGCGAGGACAAACAACGAACCAGACGAAGAGGGCCGTCAGGATGGCGAACCCGATGGAGATGAGCAGCGTGCCCCACCATGGAATCTTATCGAAGCCCAGCACTGTGGACCCAACGATTGGATGACAGGAGGGGGGGATGAACGTGGGGAAGGGGGAGAGAGAGGGAGAGGAAAGAGAGAAGGTGCTTTTGAGAAAAGACGGCAGCAAGCGCTACCATTCCCTCACCCCAATCCAGACAGACAGACTCAAAACAGACACAAACAAGCCAGCAAAAACAAAAAACAAACAAGAGTGCGCAAACAGGGGACATCTGGAGCTTCGGCTATTATTAGTCAAACTGGTCCGCTGGTCTGACAGTGGAGCAGACGCGGTCTGCTCAGGACCTGACATCACACTGGCTAGACCACAGAAGGGAAAAGGGTGGGGGAAATATATAAAAAAAAAAAAAAAAAAAAAAAAAAAAAAGACATAAAAAAAAGTAAAAGGGTAAAAAAAAGGGCATGCCATTCAACCGTCTGCTCCTGAGGGGGAGGGGGTAGTGTGGGCCTCATGAAAATTGTTGATCCAGAAATCCAAGTACTGTATAAGCAGGATGGCATGGGAGCCTCGTCATGTGTTATGGAAAATGCAACACTCTAGCGTTACATCAAACCCTTTCCTTACTTATGAAAAACCGCCTGGGAGGGTAAAGGGAAAGGCTGACACCACGGTCCTGGCCTTCACCCGGCCACAGTGGCCCTGGACTGGGTGGGCAGGCCACAGCAGAAGGGGAGGGAAAGAGGGAGGAGGGGGGGGGGGGGTATGGCCGCACGAGGGTGGCGAATGCCCCATCCGAGTGCAGTATGCACCGCATGTGTCTCATCTGGGCTCTTGCGCAACAGCACCCTGCAGACCGTCACAAATTGGGGGTGGGGGTGGGTTGGGGGGGTCCAGCGCAAACAACGTGGGAGAGAAATATCGCAGTGACCCAACTTGCCCGCCTGCATTTCCGTGCTGGACATTTCACCACTGCACATGGTCACCAAGGACCTGTAGGAGGAACCGCACTGGCTGAGGAGGCGCGGCGGAGTGTGTGCCAAGCTGTGGTGGCGGCGGCAGTGGAGAGGGGGATGTGACCAGCATGTGGAGGAGAATGGATGAGGGGGCTGCCTGGCCAGATGGCAGCCATTACAAATACACCCACTCACCCAGGTCTTATGATTCACAATACTTTGGTCACGACTAAATAATAAACCAAATAAAACACTCCAACTCAATAGGGATAAAGACTAGAGTGAAAAATAAAAACCCCAAAAGACAAAACCCTCAGTAATAGAAGTATGCGTGCGTGTCCCTGTCTGCCTATGTTTGTGAATGTGTGTGTGTGTGTGTGTGTAAAAGTGCGTGAGTGATATTTGCTGAAGGGCATAGTATGCCGGGACCGGTATCTTCCCCCTCCCTCCCCTCCAGCGCTGATTCACACACGGGCGGCCTCACATGCCTTTGCAGCAGACTGCGGTAAGACAGCACGCAGGAAAAAGTGTATACTGCTGTTATGCAACACAAATTATCAGTTAGGAGAGCTTGATGAGGAGAGCAAATAGTCAACAAGACAGAGAGAAGGGAGGTGCACGTGGTGAAAGAGAAATGATAGAGATGAGAAAGTGAGAGCAAAAAAAAGAGGACATAGCTAAAGAGAGAGCCAGAGCTAAGAGTCAGAGAGGGAGATAAAAGCTAGCCTCTGTGATGATACTTCAGACTTTTCATGTGTATAGCAGACGGTTGCTGCTATACACAACTACCATCATTATGGCTCCCACACACAGTTGCGTTCCGTCAACGCATGCCAGTGGGTGTTCCCGACGGTAGCTATGCAAATTACTTGAAGTATAACCGTAACTTGATTGGCTGGTGCCTTCTGTTGTTGTTAGTCGGTGCAGCAAAAGTTTAACGGACGGGAGATGGACCGACAATTCAGTTCGGCAACGGATGACGTAAGCGCATGTAAAGTGGATAGGATACGTCTCCAGCACTGCACCGCACACAACTGTGTGGCAGCCGTTACCATCTAGTTTCCAAGGTGTGTGCAGATAAAGATAGATCGATAGATAGAGAAAGATAGATAGATAGATAATAGATAGGACACTTTATTCATCCCGAGGGATATTTTAATAATTTAAACATTTTAGCTAGCTAGCAGCTGGCTGAGTTTGTGTAATTTCCTGAAGTGGAAAGACGAGTGTGAAAAAGATCCACATGTTGCGACTCTCGCTGGTAACTGTTAACTTCTCCAAAAATTCACAACTAACAAAACAGCCATCCGAACTGCAACTCTTGCTTGCTCCGGTTTCCGCTTTGGCGCACTCAGCTGAAAAAAAAAATAGAGTGGTGCACAACCTGGCCAAAATCCTGGTGCGATCGACGTCATTTTGACGTCACATTGTCGAGTATGTAAGAAGCGACACAGACAGAGACAGAGACAGAGACAGAGACAGAGACAGAGACAGAGACAGAGAGAGAGAGAGACAGAGAGAGAGAGAGAGAGAGAGAGAGAGAGAGAGAGAGAGAGAATAAATGGAAACAGATATGCAGAGAGAGAGGAAGGGAGAAGGCGAGGACAGCTGAGTTGTTCGCCATCACCATATCAGTGAGACTTCAGGACAGTGTGAGACAGGTGTTGCTTGGGGTGGGTCTCATTTTTGGTGTCCTAAGAGCCCCACGGCTAAAATAAGCCACATCAACCTTCCTCGAGTCCATTTATTCAGAGGGGTGCTGAAAGCGAGAGTGGTGGAGTGGAAAGGGAGGCGGATAGGGCAGCACAATTAATTGATTTTTAATTGAAATCGCAAGTTGAACAAATGCAATTACCTAATAGCAACGGCTGCAATTAAAGCAGTTCACAACTCTGTCCCAATGGCTAATCTTGACAGGAATATGAAAATCATAAAAGAGACATGCTCTTTGTGTGACAAACCATGAAGCTCACCTAAGCATGCTGACCAATCAGAAGTGGTTTAACTTGGAAGTTAAATTTTGAATATCGAACTGAGGCTCGACTTACAAAAATCATATCACAAATGAAATCGCATTTTGATATTTTCCCCTAATTGTGCATAAAGTCTTAGAGGTGGACAGAATGGCTAGGCTAAGACTCGGGATGTTTTGGCCCATTTATGCATGTGGGGACAATCTAAAACCACCCCTCAAGCCCAAAAAAAAAACCGACAACAAACCACTGCATTGACGCCAGCTGACTAAACTCCCTCAGCAAAAAAAAAAAAACCTCCCACACTCGCACAAAAGTGGCAAGGCCATTCGTGCATGCAAGCGCGCCACGTTGGGTACAAGCATGGGCGTGGCGCCATACCCACTTCCTCTCCCTTCAGCGTGGCCTCCCCATTGGCCAATATTACAAAAACAAGGGTGTCTGTGTGTAGGGGTGGTGTTTTTTCCGCCAGGAAGGGATCATCCCGCGTGCCTGTGGCATAGCGATGACTGTCTCTGACTCAACACGGGGTAGGCGAGGCGCGGCACACTATGAGTTTCCTCCCCTTTCTCTTTTTTCCCCCCACCCCTCTCCTTCCATTCTTTCCTCCCTTTCATGGAGCCAATCTGTCATTTCCATCTGGAAATTTTCCATTGTGGACTTCCTGTGCTGGCTGGTTGTCTGTTCTGTTTGCACGAGTGGGTCAACAGGCAATAACTGGCTTTGGAAAAAAAAAACAAAAAAAAAAAAAAAACAAACAGACACACCTGAGACACAAATGAGAAAGCCTAGAACCATTGTGCATCATAAAATGTTAGTTTACTTTAGTGTTTAACGGATGACAAACAAGGGCCATGATGTTCTAGCCATTTCAAGTACCACACACCCATCAACTGGTTACTTATTGCCAAGGAGTTTATTTGGCAAGACTTGTGGCATTATTGCTGGCTATAGTCTAGTTGTCGATGCACCACTAAAACAATACATATAAATAACCCTCTTCCTTTCTGCCGTTTTAACGGGTCATATAAAGTCAATTTTGCACAACTTGGGTTTCCCCAAAGTCAACAAAGTCATTCAGACAGCACAGGTCAATCATCTGCCCCCACCCCAGACCAGCCCAACAGTTTGTTTTTGATCGCCAGGCAACCAATGCCCCCCGTCGTCTGTTTTCCAAAGAGGAATCAGACCAGAAAATTTGCATTCCAGCACAGAGACAATGTCTGGTGGGGGGGGGGGGGGGGTTGGGCAGTTTGGGGGTGTTGGAGGGAGTGGCTGTCAGCCACTTGAATACCATAAGCTCCTCATGACTGAAGCAGCCACTTGGAAAACTACCCACTACTGACTGAAAAGATTAAACACTATCGTAATTTTTATATACTTAAAAAAAATAATAATAAAAAAAAAAAACCTTCAGTGTACATGTTCTCATTGGGGGAGTGTTTGGGATGGGGTGGGGGTTGCAGGGGAGTTTAGCCTGTCCGGTGTGTCAAAGCGCTGACACCAGATTGTGGTGATAAAGGGTAATGTGACTCCGGCTTTCTGTGGCCTGCATAGAGTGAACTGGGGGTGCGCGTGTGCGTGGGTTGGGAGGTGGTAGCAGAAGCTTCCAGGCATGCTAGTAGCGAACACTGAATGACTTGTTAGGTAGCTAGAGCCTGTGCTATAACTGGGCCTGTGTGGAAGCGTGTGACACAGGGCCACATGATTTACAATCCGCTGAGTGTCCCTGAGCTGCCCGAGTCCTCGCTCTGTGTGTGTGTGTGGCAGGGTTACGTATAACACCACAGAGCTGCTGACTTGAACATGTCAATCCAGTGCAGAGACGTGTTCACACCCCTATGCACCTCGCAGGCCAGCCTGCTGAGGCACAGGGCCATACTGGGTTAACTGTAAGCAGGAATGTGACACAGGATCCCTCAGTTCTTCCTCACACGCCTGTTAGATAAAACTAGAACAAGGAGTACTGAACTGAAAGGGAAGGGAGTGGGGGTGCGTGGGGCACCTCTTTTCACAAATCCCACCTCATCTCACCGCGGTCTTCAACTTCTAACTAGTTCAAGACACACCCCCAGTTTTATAGGCCGTCAAAAAGGGAGGGGGCGCAATGGTAAGACACACAATCTAGCGCCGGTGTTTATGAAAAACAAACAGCTGAACATGAGACATATAACCTTATTTATCAGTGTGTGTGTGTGTGTGTGGGGGGGGGGGGGGATTACATAACTAGAAGAGGGAGTTGCTCTATACCTGAATGAACTGGTTGGGAAGAGGAGCTAAAAGAACTCCTTCAATGGATTAAGAAGTAGTAATCTGGTAGCACCTGACCTGGGGAAGCAGCAGTTTAAAGAGGCCAAAGGTCAAGATAATCCACCCCTTTAATCTCTTTCTGTCACTAGCAGCAATGTGGGTCTCAGACAGTGTGCGTATGTGATATATACGAGATGATGAGCATCACTTGTCTGAATGTGTGTGTTGCTGCTGGGCTTAGCTTCTTACACTAGGTCAGCTCCCTCAACCATGTGTGTGTGTGTGTGTGTGTGTGTGTGTTGAAGACAGAGTGTAGCATAGTTTTTTTTTTATATGGGTGCACTCTGGTCATCCTCTGTTGTGAGTGGTACTTACATTTCTGTTTATTGTCCGTGTCTAACTGTTAAAAATGTTAACGGCCTTTAACCCTCAGGAACAAAACACTGAATTGCAGGGATATTTTACAGGAAAGGTCTACCTCCCAACTTGAGTCATTAGGATAGGTCAGGGAAAGGCAGATCATACTTGGATAAGACAACTGGGTGGGTCACAAAAACTTTAAAAACAAGTATCAACTTGACTGGAGCACAAGATAAGGATGACTAGGATTTTATCCCATGATGGCCTAATTACCGCCAAATTCCAGAACGTTCCAGAACAAAAGGTGAAATCAACAAAGAGCCTGTCTAATGTCTGGGGCACGCCAACGTCTGTTCAGAGGGGATAATTAAATTTCAGCACAGAGGTCTAAATCCTCTATATGTCTGATTGCTGAACAGTATTTCACTGAAGTAGTCTTCCCGTAAATACAAAACCTAGTGGCTCGGGCTAGTTCCTATTCATCTTATATAGACGGAACTGTAACTGTAACCCGCAAATACATTTCCACCACCATTTGCCAGTTTAAAGCAATGACTCATGCCCAAGGCCATGTTTAATAGACCGGTTTGTTCTGTACAGATGCACAACTACTCCAAATCCTTATTTGTTCCAGAGGGCCTCTGTGCCTGTGCTGTGTGTGAGTGTGTGTATATGAATAAGACAGGAGGTGTGTGAAAATGCAAGTAATGTGTGTGCGCACACACACTCAAAAAGTGTGTATCTGGTCATACTCTGGCCTGTAGCCTTCACTTAATGGCCAGGGCCAAGAGACTCCGTGATTTGTTGATCCCTGTAGGTAGAAGAACAAAAAAGGAGCAAAAATTGCTCATTTAATGGGGGTTCAAAATGTGGATTGATTTTTTTTTTTTTTTTTTTTTTAAAATAAGGAACAAAGAAATGTACCATTTGAGCACACAGAAAAAAAAATTGTGCTTGCAGTTTTCAAAATTTACCACGACTAGGGTAGAGGACTCGTTTCACAAAACTGACAACCTCATTTCATTTCCCCTCCCCTTGTCAATAATTTTCTCCAGTGCTGGACAAGGACCGAGTGAGGATCAAAACAAGTAGGAAGATGGAAAAGACAGACAGAAGAAACCACAGTGCAAAGTCCACCATCATCAACAACAACATTGAGAACATCATGACCCATCAGCTCACTAGAACTCCAGTCACTGTCCATTATCCAGTCCTCCTAAGCACTTACTGCCTTTACTGGGGCTGCCCTGAATGTTGTGGACACACTGGGGTAGGGTGTTGTGGGTTGGGGTTCTCCAGGGAGGTGGTAGCCTTGTTTAACTCACACAGAGAGGCTGACAGACATGCAAGAACATGGGGAGGCGAGGGGGTGGGACAAAGACACAAGACTGTGATACTCACTCGGCGCTCCAGTGAACATGATGGAGAACAGGTTGATACCCATTGTGACCGCGTAGAACACAGGCAGAGCTTTCAGGCCATTGGGCACCGGGTCTTTCTGTGGGGGAGCGAATCAAAGAGAGAGAAGATCAGTATGAAACTAAACGCCAGAGTGACTGGTCAGCTGACTACAGCAGGGTGGAGATGAGTCACGGGAAAGAACAAAAAAGGAAAGAAAAAAAGAAAGGGGTGTGCGTGTTATGCCAGATTACATTGGGCAGTCATGGAGCAATATAAAGAGCATGTGGATAAGTTACACAAAACACAATAAAGAGATATCGAAAGGATAAAAGGTTCAGCTACCCTTCTGCAGGGAACACTGCACCTTTCAGGACTGCTAAAGGAAGGACACTTGAGCAATTACTGTCAGAATATTTCTAACAGTCTAAGAGGAAGTGCATTACATAGGACTGGCATGAGTAGCTGGCAAGAAACTAAGCTCAATATAATGACCCTTCTGTACTTATGGCTGATAAACCCAGAGCTATCGAGTTTGTTAAAGAACTCAGCTTACCTTGTGCAGGATGAACATGCGGACAAAGTAGAAGAGAACGCCCGACATGATACCAGAGAGAAGTGGCGAGAGAAACCAGGAAGCAACTGCATGGACACAAAAGAAAATGAATGTAAATCAGGTTTATAGGCCAAGTATACTTGCGTATGTAAGGAATTTGGTCTCTGCATTTATCCCATCCTTGAATTAGTGACCCACAGAGCACACAGTGAACACACAGTGAGGTGAAGCACACACTAGCCCGGAGCAGTGAGCTGCCTCGCTACATGTACAAGACAAGCTACACGTACATGTAATTGCAGTGTCTCATTTAATTCATATTCTATTTAACCATTTCAAGATTTCGGGAGGCCACACACAATCAACTCTATGCAAATAGTCTACTCAATAAGCAGTTGCCACATACAGTCTTCATATAGAACACCAAGAGGGCTAGACTTTTACTTTAAAACTTGAGATCACAGGCATGCTCTGAAAAAAAAACAAAAAAAAAAACAAAACAAAACAAAAAAAACAAAAAAAACCACAACAAGCAGACTCACCAATACGCAAGAGCTCGATCCATTTGACCCCTACATGACCCCTGGCCACCAATGTGAAGCCGATGGTCGCACCCACAATGCAGTGGGTTCCAGATATGGGCAGCTTGAGAAACGAGGCCATCAACTGCCACACTGCAGAACCTACAAGCACGAGCACAGAGAGAGAGACACGCTCAGCACTGTATGAAATGCCGATAGGAAGTCTGGGTTCACTCAGACACATCCGCGCTCTTCTGTACATGTACTCATGAACTGACGTTCTGTACTAGAAAATATGATAAAATACAACAGCCCTAATGCCGTTCTCAGAGACTATAGTATGGCCAGGTGCATCACATATCCATAAGAGATGTGTAATAACTTCCTGGAACAACAAAACAAAAAGAAAGATGCTACATTTCATTCAGGCTCAATTAAGTATCCAACACAAACTGTTAACTTACCAAACATGGAACTGACAGACCCAGCCATTAGCACGTGTTCAGAGCCGTTGTACATGTTCACGTCGATGATGCCCTTGCGGATCGTCTCGCTGACCTTCGCTCCCAGGAGCACCGAGCCGAGCGTCTCGAACACCGTGGCCAAGATGCAGGCCTGCCTCAAGGTCACGACCCCGGACCCCACAGCGGTGCCGAACGAGTTGGCCACGTCATTGGCACCCACAGAGAAGGCGAGGACGAAGGCAATGATGAAGCCTACTATAAGCAGCCAGAGGTAGCCCTCCACGCCTGCTTGACTGGCCAGTGCCATGGTCACCAGGGCAACTGAGGTGATAGTTGGTGAAACCATTGTGCAAATTTTTTTTTTAAATTTTCTCCTTCAAGATACAAGTATGATGATTTCACAATCTTACAGGGAATGTCTACTAAATTTGGTAGGCAATCTTTTTCCACAGCAGCAAACTGGAATAACTTAGAATTGAGGTACTAGTGTTAGTGATATTTCTTGCTATAGCCCCCAGACCAACCCACACCCTTTCAATACTAGTGCTCAGAAACAGCAAGTAAGAACTGACTTGCTCTTCTAGGAACAGCTACAAGTTAAAGGGAACGAGGTGGAGAGTGGGTGGAGCTATTGCTATCCTCTCAGAAGACTAGTTTTGCTACAATTCGTCTGGCTTCGGTGAATTAAGCAGCCTGTCAGAACGCCCATTGTGATATAGCCACGGTAGGTGAATGAAGGAACATCCTGAAAAGGAAAGGGGACAGAAAACAGAAAAGTTGTTTCCTGGTTATGCAACGACTTCCCACGAGGAGTGTCAAGACACCATGAAGTTCTTAATTTATCACCCTTCCTTTCCTCTAACGTTCAAGTATTTACTCATTCACAATAAACGTCAGTTTAATAAAATAACAAATAATATAACAAAAAACACATTATAAATGGACTTCACGGTGATGTCTTTTGAGCGAAGCAGTATGTACATTACATATTCAGATCAAGTTATCTTTAACTATATTATAACGATTACGTAATGTCTCAATACAAAATCATTCATACGCTAACTCCACTACTCGGAATTTTAGTTTTCAGCTTTTAACCAGCGTTTTGCACATCCCGTATTCATCTTTCGCAAAGGAGGCCACCTCACAAAAGAATAAGGTTTTATGTCGCGTGAAATGTCACAGCTGAACCAGTCATACCTAGCAGCAAGCTAGGTTTTCATTAAGAACGTAAGCCATCTTATATTAACTCTTCCAAATGCTCCCATAGAACGTTACAGACTGTCAGCAACATTGGACATGTCAATAACAATGAGCGTAAAGAACCAATTGGAACACGATTCAGTAAACTTCGGTGGCCAAGTTCGCTTACCATAATGTTAGACGTTGCTTCTTTACATACATTTTACCTTACGACACGGAGGCCATTTTAACCCCACTGGAAATTTTGCCAGCCAATTGTATACACTTCGTGACAGGATATACGACCGTCAGGAGAACGCGCGGCCATACATCGTTGTGACTGAACGCAGAGATAGAATACAACGTATAAGAGCAACTATGTGCTTCTCTATGAATAAGGATCCATCTTGAAAAGCGTGTTCCAAGTCAGCTAACGTTAACCAGGAAGCTAAGGTTAGCCAACTAAAATAAGACGCATACGTTATTTCACTAACGTTAGTGTGACCACTGACAACACTTACCTGTACATTTTAGAGAGCACACGATGCAAAATACACGGCTATGTACGCGAGATTATGGCAAATTTAATCGTGTACTTTTCGTACAGATGATGCGATGATAGCCGGCTGTCTAACACGTGTCGTCATTCATTCAGTTTTTAATGGTGCAACATAAGCTAACAGTTAACGTTAAGGTTAATTCAAGGGAGGCAGGAAGCCCTTTGTAAAAACAAGACAAAGATAGTCAAATGTCAGTGATGCATAACAGTATTTTAGAATACCACCATCAGTAACTATATATAACTTTACGTTGTCTTACAGTATAGTAACATATTCGTTGGTCTGATTTCACAAACTGCTAACGTTAAGCTGCGTAAATTAGCATAGCAGGCTAACATTATTTACTGACAAAGGAGTGGTAGTTCCGACAGCCAAGAGAGAAGGAACTCAGTATTATCCAATAATAGTCTGACATATAATAATGAAACATAAATACTCACCACACACAGCAACAATGAAGTTAAAGATGAAAATCGGCTTTTAACCTTCTTCAAGTCTATGCAGCCCGCCCTAACCACTAGATTTCGGCGCGCGCGGGATGTGGAATCTAAATAGCCTTTGACAGTTAGTAATTTAGTAAATTAATTTCGTATATCTATTTATTTTACTGAGACTATTGAGCTATTTAATTTCCTGATGATTTTTGAAAAACTAACCTTCACTACTAGATATCCGCTGCCTGACTCAAGTCGAGGAGAAACGTACTTTGACGATATCTATGTGAACAGCCCTTGTGTGCGTAGTAGAGTGGGTGAGGGATATGCTTTTTATGGACAAGTCTGGGAGGCGGCAGCTATGACGTGAACCCAGCGTGTAACTCCGCCTTGACCTAGGGGCTGGATATGCTGTGAGAGCGAGTTGAATGAATGGACAATACAAAATCTTGTTTAATTTCAGTGTGCAATGTAACGTAGTTTATTTAAATATATAAAATATATCGATAATGTTCTTACGGAGAACAAAATAATCTGAGTTCACATCAGATCACGCATCATCACTGACATACTTGGGTGCAGCATCACTCTGATTCTGGTAAAATGAAAACTCTACAGTAGGCTAATATCTCCAGATTCTTATTTTGTGATAGGGCTATTTGATCCCATAGACAATGCCAGTAGTTCTTGATTTTTTTTATATATATTGAATTCGTTCCTTGCTTGCTCAGTGGCGGCCACTTACTCAGTGTACAGGCCTTTTACACCCTCTTGTGGTCTTTTTAGTATATTGCCAAGAAATACTCTACTGTATTAGTTAGCCTATATTGTGATACTAACTAAAATTACTTAAATACTGCTGGTATTTAAAATAAGCTACTGAAGCGATATTGTCAGAACTGGGCTTAGACAGTAAATTTGAATAAATCAAAAGTTGATCTTCCAAAAACAACCCAACCTTTCAAGGAACCAGACATCTTTTCATGTAACACCGCCCTATAGAATGTTAACACTAGGCCTACCTTGATTTAACAATAAACACCTCAGAAAACTTTGGTCTTGCAGCAAATGCACAAAAAGAAAAGGCACAAATACTACTTTGTGCAATAAAACAACATTTTCAGCAAATACTGTAGATGTTCCAATTAAAATCATCCTATTTGACCTTATGGAAGTGAAATATGGTGTCCACCCAGTAAGCAAGACCACACTAGATGGGATAAAGCCCTGTAGAACTGCCTGCAGGCTGAATGCATGCTATATATCTGTTACGTCCAAAAAAAAGGGTGGCCACAAATGACTAGGGCAGAATTAGGCAATTAATATCCTAAAGTAATATGCTATTTAATTTCCAAAAGAGATCACTAAAATTCTAAATTCGTCTAAAGTTATGGCCCAGAAATCACCTATGGCTTTAAAGCATTTCAATCCAAAGAACCCTTAGTCCAGTCCCTAATGTCTTGAAACTAACTAATCCACTACCCCCTAGCACAGATTATGTATCCGTCACTGTTTCCCAGTAGTGTACGTACACACCGCCGCCGACTTGAGCTTCAAAAGAGTCAGGAAGTCATTCATTTTCAATGGAAGCCAGCTTCTCTCAGCTGCCAGAAGCGTCAAATCCGTCGGCGTCGCGTTTTGGGCGTTTTGAGCGACTTGAGCGTCAAGCAGAAAGTTGAAAGTCAGTCAACTTTATGGTAATGAGCTATGATCCGGTTCAGCTACCAACGACCAGCAACCAATCGAATAGACGGAAGTATTAAGATAGAACATGATCAAACGTAAAATGCTGTCACGTCAGAGCGGCCAAAGCGTCCAAAGCTTCCCTGGACTTTTTTGACAAGCGTCCCCAGATAGCAAAATTTGACCGGCCCACCTCTGGCCCATTACCTTGCCTCAGGGTTGTGGGAGTGTTGGCCCAGTTCTGGCTGGGCCTCCGGTCCAACAATGGCCCAGTCACTGATAACTGACACAAAGAATTTCCTCTGGCCCAGATGTGGCCCACACACTGTAAAATGACTCTCATTGTTTCTGTTGGCCCAGGTCTGGCCCACACACTGTAAAATGACTCTTATTGTTTCTGTTGGCCCAGGTGTGGCCCACACACTGTGAAATGACTGTCATGCATTCTGTTGGCCCAGGTCTGGCCCACACACTATATAACTGAGTGTTGGCTGAGTGTCGGCTGGGCCTCTGGGCCTGTACTGGCCCCCACTATAAAACTGATCTGACTGAGTTATGGCTGAGTGTCGGCTGGGCCTCTGGGCCTGTACTGGCCCACACAATATAAAACTGATCTGACTGAGTGTTGGCTGAATGTCGGCTGGGTCCCCGGGCCACATGTGGCCCATTAACTACCAAAAGTACTTGATCACAAGTACAACACAAATCCAGAACTAGTAATTAAAAGCACAAGCTACTTTTATTAACAAGTTTAACAAACACAACCTTGCAAATAAAACAAACATTTAAAACTTATACAAGCTTTTACATATATACACTTTAGAAATTAAACCAGTTAAATCAACATTTCATTTAAAAAAAAACACAAACAATTAAACATTTTAAAACTGTATAATGATTCAAAGAAATAAATTATTATAAATTAACATTAAACATTTACAGAAATATTCTGTCTCTCTCCCTCACTCATTCTAAAAGAGTAATTCCATTGTCAGTAGTTGTGGGTTGTGAGTTAAGTGTTGTGCTAGTGCTTTAAATTCTGTATTTTTGTACCATGTACCATACCCAGCTACATACATGCACACACTCACTCTCAAAGTATTTTTCAATAGCAGCAACCTTTGCCACCTGCCTACTCTTTCTGTTGCCGCTTCATTGTTGCCTCCACCAGTTTCAGCAGCACTACCAGCCGGGGGTGTCTCCAAACTGCATTTAGGTATAAAAGAATATTACAAGATCATTATGAGGTCTAAAGCAAGATTTCAACATGTCATCTGTCAGAGAAGTTCTGTTTGTCCACTCAAATATACTTACAGATAGCCACCTCAGCTCTATTTGGTGGTTGATCAAAGAGTTATTTCCATCCATCCTTCAATTTGAGATGCATGGACACAGAATGTCATTTCAAAAGAAAAGAAAAAAATCATTAAACTATTTATCCTTTACTGTCTGACGATATTACTAAAGCCCAGTCTTGCCACTCTGCAGCTGTCTTGGTAACACCTCCCTGGTAGTTATTTTGGGAAAACAAGACATTGTGTGATTGTCATTGGTAATATATTAGCATTTAACAATCACCAAGAGCAAGACATATTTGTCAACACATACAGACCTGAAGCACAAAGGCTTGTGAACTTCCTTCACAAGAGCCTTATGGATGCTCCAGTTGGTTGGCCATGTTTTCAACAGCGCATTCCTGTTTCCTGCCCACTCCTGTTCTTTGCTGACATAATGGATGAGGCAAACCAAAAGCATCTAAAAATGACATCACAAAATACAGGCCTAGATGAAAGCTGATTCTTATTATTTGGCTCATCTAAACAAAAACATATTACTATTAAATCAATGTACAACTTACCAAGAGCTCTTCAGGTCTCCTGTTTTTCCAACACAAGAAATGGTTCACAAATGTATAATAAAGTAGCCTATATGTAGCCTTCTTCATCCAAAGGAGTGCAGGTCTCTGGTCAGTGTGGCATGAATTGTGAGGTGTACATTTAAAAAAAGTTAGGTTAATGGAAGTATATGTGTTCAAAATCATTACATGATCACAAACAACCCCTCAGTACAAAATACAGAACGACCTTAAAATACAGATTTTGATGAGCTTTACATGACCAGGACAACAGGATTTTAAAAAAAAAAGGATTTTAAGCACTTTTCATATTAGGAATATTGCAAAAGCTGTAAAAAATGCTTGTCCCTCAGGGGTTTGCACGGCGTGTCATCAGATTTGGACGTTGCCATATTGGAGATACTCGCCTCATTAGAAAGCATTAGGCACTGAAGTAAATCCCTAACATCGTCAAGGAAAATGGTTAGTTATTGCCGTGTTTTAGGTTGTACCAATAGGTCAGACTGAGAAAAACATTGGTGTAGGTATCGACTTCCAAAAGTTATTAAAAAACCAGGGAGAAAGGAGAATAATGCCAGAAGTTATCAGAGGAAGGGGGGACGCTTGTGGTTGAACTTGGTACTTCGTCTCCCTCACCCAACTCATATGGATCTGCGAGGAGCTTTTCTGTTGTTTAGACCAGACACGGCTACAATCACGTAAGATATCCAAAGTGCATAATACTTGTACTTCATTCACAGAGTATCGCCAATATGGCCGCGCGTGCTGGGTTACCATGGTTACCAGAACGTGACGTCCGTGCAAACCCCTAATGACTTGTCTAGTATCACTGGCTATTTAGGATTAAACAAAGTACAATGTACAAATGTACAAAAAGCCTCAAGTGTTTGTTCATGGATCATTAATTTTTTTTATTTGGAATGTTTTTAAAATCATGAAAAAATCAACAATTTACATATGTCCCCATGTTGTCGTCAACCCTGTTACTTTTGGATAAAACCCCCCTGGGAGAAAATAAACTGTGCCAAAAGTTACATCATTTTCAGGAAGTGATATCCCCTGCCTTCCAGGGCGTTAATGGTGAAAAGACCAGAAAAGTGTTGTTCTCTTTTAATGACTTTTATTACGGTTTTGCTCTGTCTGACAGAAGGGGACAAGCTGAATAAATATTTAACAGCATTTTAACCTCTTGTTTTTGTAAGGATTATTTTTAGGGCCCGAGCACCGACGGTGCGATGAATTGTGAATTGGCTTTCTGTTCATGTTTATATAAATGTTTTACATAGGCTCAATAATGATAGGCTACTGTTAGGCTTTATTAACCAAAAGCGCACGTTATGTAAATAGGCGGGTCAGATCACTGGCCGGGTATTTAATCATAGGCTAATTAATATTTGCGGTATGGGGGGGGGGCTTAAAGACATGTAGCCCAGGGGCCTCAGGTGGTATTAAGGCGCCCCTGCCCATAATGCATGTTTGGCATAACGCCACCAACTGGCAACAGAAAGAATGGCAATTACACTGATGTCCGATGATCAATTTTAACATACTGCTCTTAGACGGTTTGTCAGATTCATGTGAAATTTGCCGAACATTATGCCAAGATGTTGCTGATGTTAAATTGTGAAGAAATTTTTGATATGGTGAAATATATTATGGTTTTAATATCTCACCACATAAACAGGAAATGTGTCATAAAGTTTGCCTTAATAAAGTCAGATATGTGTGTGTGTTTGTATGTGTGTGTGTGTGTGTGTGTGTGTGTGTGTGTTCAGTTCAGTATAGTGTGAGTTCAGAGTTCGGATGGCCTGGGGATAAAAACTTCTCCTGAGTCTCTCAGTTCTGGCTTTGTGACTACATAGGCGTCTTCTTGATTTCAGCGGTAGGAATAATCCATTGTTAGGATGAGAAGAGTCCTTCAGAATCTTTTGGGCTCTTAGGAGTACTCTTCTGGAATAGATATCTTGTAGAGCAGGGAGTTGAGTTCTTATAGTACGTTCAGCTGAGCGCACTACTCTCTGCAGAGTACTACAATCTCTAACTGTGGAGTTCCCATACCAGGTGATGATGCTACCAGTTAGAACACTCTCAACCGCTGAAGTGTAGAAGGCCTTCATGATGGATGTAGAAACTTTGAATTTCCTTAGCTGACGAAGGAAGTAGAGTCGTTGTCTGGACTTCTTCAGAACATATTGAGTGTTAACAGTCCATGTTAAGTCTTCATCATTGATCTGAAACTTTACAAAATATTGGATATCATTATTGTGATGATATTCACATGTGTAATTCATATGCCTAGCATAGCGCCACCATCTGACCAATCAGGAAATGTGCCATGAATACACAGGGGAAAAGCCTTGGCACCGGGCGTTGCCCAGGAACTCCATAGCGCCCCCTTACATCACTGTGACTTGTGGTTGGCATATAGTTTTAGATACACACACCAAATTTGGTGGGTGTATGTAACTCCCAAAAACAAACAACTTTTGTATTAACATGCCATTAGCCACGCCCACAGGAAGTGAGATAATTGAGATTTTGTGCGTTGTGGACATGATCAATTTTAACGTACTCCTCCTAGACGGTTGATCCGATTCATGTCAAAGTTGGTATACATGACGCCGAGATGTTCCTGATTATAAATTGTGAAGCTTTTTTTTGATATGTTGTAATTTGACGAAATGGCGAAATTATTAATTTTAATACCCTTCCACATAAACAATAAATGTGTCATAATTCACCATGCATGGCTTGACATTTTTTAAATTTCACAGGTCATTGAAGACCATGTCAATGATAATATTCACAGGCCCATAATGCATGTTTGGCATAGCGCCACCAACTGGCAACAGAAAGAATGACAATTATACTGATGTTATATGATCAATTTGAACATACTCCTCCTAGACGGTTTGTCAGATTCATTTGAAATTTGGCAAATATTATGCCAAGATGTCGCTGATGTTAAATTGTGAAGGGATTTTTGATAAGTTATATATTTGATATGATTTTAATATCTCACCACAAAAACAGGAAATGTGTCATAAATCACAGTGCATTGAATGAATGGTCTGAAATTTCTCAGGTTAATAGATATCATGATTAGAACAATCATGCTTCAGTTCATATATTAATTAGCAAAATAGCATTCACTGTCTTAACTTTCATCCTCAAGCAAATCCAAGGCTGTAGTTCTACCAAGTAAATAGTTTATCTAAATACTAGTTATTCAACTGCATTGCTGGACCAATTATTTCTTTTCTGTAATTTCTTTCAGTCCAACTCACATCAGTCTACTAGTCTAGTTACCTGACTTTTTGCTGCACTGCCTGATGGTTTTTTGAGATTGCTGGGTTCTAGAACTCATGAGCAATCAACTCTACAGACAGATATTTTACTGAATGGTATTAACATAAAAAATAGAAAATGTAACAATAAATGGTTAAGACAGAATAGAGTATTTTTATTCAACGTCATTTCCACCACAGCTATAACTTTGTCAGAATATGCAAAATAAGTGGGAAAAAAGCATAGTTGTGTGTATTTTGGATACATTGTGCCCTATCTCCAAAAGTATCTGGGTATGGCAATGGAATGTGATTATATATGGCTGAAAACTATGAGAATGTCATTTCCATCACAGTCATTTCCACCACAAATTGAGGTCATTTCCACCACAAAGTCAGCAAGACAGTGATGCAATGTCATTTCCACCACAGTCCCCACAGTCATTTCCACCACAAAATGACCATCACGACATATGTTTTAAGGAAAAAAAACATAATTCCAGGTGACATAAATACTATTTTCAGAAACTATAATCCATACTTCATTATTAATAGAAAAACATGAGTGACTTTAATAATTTATGTATACTTTAAATAAAGAGTATTTTTGATTATGAAAAACATAATTAATTGTACCGAGTAACTTACTATACTATACATTTAGTTCACAAAGTCTTAGGATTTGTTATGTGGTATGATTAGGTAGTCATAGACATGGTAACTGATATATAATGTAACATAATGAATTATATTGTATAATCTGCAAATAAAGGACATAATTTGAGGTGTGGTGGAAATTACATTTTTCCCTTACGATTTAGAAAACTGATAAAAAATAACAATATTCCATGTCATGCAATTGTGCCCAGTATCATACTTTGTTTCAAGACATATTAATGAGTGTATCAATGATTTTGAATGTGTGTTTGGAGATAATTAATTTTCTAAAAGTTGAAAAGCCAAAAGTGCCCGGAGTTGAAGAAACACCCTGTTACGTGAGCAGAGGTCACTTTTTGCTAAATGCACTGGGGTATGATGTAACAAATATACTGTAATACAGTAATACATATGAATGTAGTGGGATTGCAGTTCATTGGCTTTACAGGAAGATGGAGATTTGATATTGCATCTGATACGATGGATGTATGTATCCATTATCTTGGCCTTGATCATTGTAACGTGGGGGCGTTAGCTCTGGGGTGCGCTGGTGCAGAATTTGGGAATTGTTTTCACTCACAAACCAGATAAACAAACCTGTAAAGAATGTTGACGTGTCTGTGGGTTTCAGGGAAGAACAACACCTTGATATTCCTTTTCGCAGAATATAGAAGAATCTTTTCTTGAAATAGAATAGAACACCCCTACATTTTCTTAGAAGAATCCATCACCGGTTCCTGGGTTGACAAATAGGCGGGGCAGAGTCTGATGATCAAGTTTAGAAAAAAAAAAGCACACTAATGTCGGTCCACGGAGATTTTGTTCATTTTTACGGCTCTTTCTTTCTATGGCTAGGCTATGAGCGAAATCTGGGGAATGGAATCCCATAATGTTAGCACTTGCGGTCAAAACACCATTTTTTTCATGCATTATGAACCTATGGTTAACCTACTTAATGTTATTTTATTGGGTAAGGCTATTTGCACCCCTCACTCAAAAAAAAATCTTGTTGGATTTAATTAAAAATGTTTTGTCAAGGGGTTCTACAAAACTGTATTAAATAACTCTAAAAATACTATATTCTTTACAATTGACTCAAATAAATAACATTAACTGAACAAGAGTGAATAAAGTAGATGGTAAGTAATTGAATTCCTTTATTTAGGGCCCGAGCACCGAAGGGTGCAAGGCCCTATTGTTTTTGTAAGGATTATTATTATTAGGGCCCGAGCACTGAAGCTACGACTCAATACTTTTTTGCTACTTTGTAATAACTTTCTGCGGCCAGCGTTTCTGGAAATGAACAATGGTCAAATATTTTTTAGACCTGAATAAATGAATTTTAAGACCTCGGAATGAAAATCTGGCCGTTTTTAAGACGTTTTAAGGCCTTAAATTTAAAGTTCTGAATTTTAGGCTTTTTAAGACTTTTTAAGACCCCGCGGGAACCCTGTATAACAGACTTTTGAAACACATGAGATAGCTACCAGTTGAACCTAGTTCTTGTATCATGCTGTTAGGCTCATTGAAAATTACAATGTATTTAGTACATCTGTATAGCTAACGCTACGGCTCTGGTGTCTGTAAGACAATACAGGAATCTAAAAGAGGATGGAACTCACTAACTCACTACTATATGTACTTAATGATAATATCCAGACACCCAATGGGCCTGCCTGACATAGCGCCACCACCTGGCCAAGCAGGAAATGTGCCAGAAATGGACAATGCCTTAAGTGATTGATCTGAAACTTTATAAAATATCGGATATCATTATTGTGATGATATTCACATTCGTAATTCACAGGCCTAGCATTGCGCCACCATCTGGCCAAGCAGGAAATGTGCCAGAAATGTTCTATGCTTTGAATGAATGGTCTGAAACTTCTCAGGTTAATAGATATTATGATTATGATGATATCCAGACACCCAATGAGCCTGCCTGGCATAGCGCCACCGCCTGGCCAAGCAGGAACATGTGGCAGAAATTGGTAATGCCTATATTGGTTTATCTGAAACTTTGCAAAATATTGGATATCATTATTGTGATGATATTCACATGTGTAAGGAGTCCTATGTTTCTATACTGATCAAACTCCTGATCATGTGAACTGTTGATTAATTACCCTACCACATGATGGTATGACCTCATGGTGGGCCTATTGTCACATATTGCTGCTACAACAACTTTTGATTAAACGTTTGCCTTTTTCACAGGAGAAACTAACTAGGAAGCAGGAAATGTAATTAATGTGTACATTGTCATGTCTTGATTAATGCACTCTCACTACAACAATGGTCTCAAGTCTCATCAAAGTACTTCTCATGTGACCCAAAATCAGCTGACCTCCAACCATGTGATCCATATCAATTTAACCAACTACAAACTAGGTAGCCTATTTAAGTGAAGTTTACAGAGCATTATAGGAGCCATTCTGTAGTCAGAATCTCCCGCACCACTCTGGTGTGTAGCCATCATCCTCTGAGCTGGTATGTTCATTCTCTGATTGCTTCATATGGTTTCCTAAATGTTCCTTTAACCTGTTTTCGTAACTTTCACATTATTCATTTAGATGTACCTTCTATAATGTATTGGATGAATAGCTTGTACCTGACAAATAAATTGTTATGCTTTGACCCGCATAGTTTTCTAGAGTTTCTTTAGATATTCCTCAAGTTTAAGATGGGTCAGGAGGAACGGCTAGGATAAGTCTCCAGGGCTGTGGGGGCTAAATCAGTGAAAGTGTAGGCATGCTACCAGGAGAACTGGCCATCGTATTGTACTGTGGTGGGTCACTGATTTTATTAGTAGTCTGGAATTAGACAGCTAACCTTAGCACACCCTGAACCCTCTGTAGCTTCGGTAAGGTGTTCTGTCCAGATGAGCATAGTGGTCCAGGCCAGCACTATAGCCTCTGACCGACTTTCACACTAGGATCATTACTCAAGTGAAGGCGCCTCCCGAATGAATCGGCCGAGGAGGGCCTCGCACAGTATTCTTGGGGAAGATGCGTCTAATTAAATAGCTAGAAGGCATTCTTGTAACAGCATTGTGGGTAGGCCCACATCGGCCTACTATGGATAGTAATATTACTTTGACCGAAACTTCTCCATATCTAGCGGGGTCAGAATCATTAGGTTAACAGGGGTTCTATAATCAGTTGCTATTTCCAACAGCGTGCAAACAGCTTCACGATTTCCTTCGACCACTCCCAGTTCCCTCATTGGTCCTGACGAGTGACGTCTTATACATGTGTAATTCAAATGCCTAATATAGCGCCACCATCTGGTCAAAAAGTGTATTAGAAATGTTCTTTGCTTAAATTGAAAAATCTGAAATTTCTCAGGTTAATTTATATTATGATTATGATGACACACAATGGGCCTGCCTTGCATTGCGCCCCCACCTGGCCAAGCAAGTAAATGTGCCAGAAAATAACATGCAAAAACAAATAGCACACAAATCAAATATGTACATTTTTTCAAATGCAGCACATCGGTGCTTTGTTGGATTCTGAAATGTCACGGGTTGCGGTCCGCAGGTGCTCAGGCCCGCCATTGCCGCTTGCGGCTATATTTTTATTTAGTATTCTTACATTGAACCAACTTAATATGGCTGTGTTCAACCAACTTAATGTTGTTATGTTCAATTAATTCAGCATTCTTACATTGACTCAACATAATACTGTCCTGTTCAATCAAAGTCACATTGTTATGTTCAATTAATTTAAGTTAAAAAGATATCTAGCACAGATCCACATTAAGTGACTGACGTTTAAGTGATACAGTTACGTGGAACCACACTTGACAAAACTTTCTTAAGTAAACTCATCCTAAACACAAAGTTCTTAAGTAAATCCAAAGTAAACAAGTTGAATTTGTTCTGCATAACATTTCTAAATAAAATAAAATGTCTATTGAACAAATGTGTTGAAATAGCAAACAGACACGGTCTTCAAAACAAATCTGCATTTATTTAGCAGCAACCTTTGTCTCCATTCTCATCAATCCATCAGGGACATTTTTTAGTAAAATAGAAATGCAATGAACAGAAAAATATCTCTGCTAAACACGGCATGTTTAGTTTTGTTACATCGTTAGTGATTAAACTATGTCTACATCTTCAAGTGGAGGCATTGGCACCCTCATGTTTGATTACAAAGATCCCGATGGTGGTTTTCTCCATCTGGCTCTGGGCATCAGTCCGCGTCCTTTACCACAGACCAAAAAAAACCCCATTTAATTGGTGACTTTTCAAACAAAAGTATATGTTTTTAGATATGTTTGAATTCAGTGGATTAACCTCACATCTCCCATCTCCTTTAAATTAAAGCAATGGTTCTGAGTGAATTTCACCCTTGCTTGGGTCATTTGCATGATGATCGCGAGCGCCAAACCCCCCCCCCCCCCCAAGTAGCTTTTTTCCTTTGGTCGAGTTTGCGCTGTCAGTCTATGTATCAGCCCAATGGCTTTCCAAAAACCAAAAGTGTATCTTGTAAATTACCCCACTAATAATGTCCGAATATTACCAAACTTCTACAGTAGTACATTTACGAGATGCACTTCTGGTTCCAAAAGTGCTAACGCTAAGCCATTGGGCTGAAACATACACTGATAGCGCAAACTTGACCAATGTTCGACCAAGGGAAAAAAGCTTCTGGGGGTGTGTTTGGCTCGTGGTCATCGTGCAAATGACCCTAGGGTGAAATTCACTCCGAACCATTGCTTTAGACTCTCTGCTCTCCAAAATCCCTCTAATGTCTATGATTTCTGTTAACTCAAAAGCTAGTTAACCAAAGATGAAAACTTTGGGTGAGATTTTACCAACACAGACTAGGAAGCTTTGTCTGTTAAGGGTTTATGCGTGGTCAGTGACAAACAGGCCAATGGTGACTTGTTCTGCTGTAACATGCATTCTGCTTTAACATGCATATAGACAGACTTAACAAAACATTACAAGCACCGAAACATGAACAAGGAAATGTCCATGGGTACTAAAATAACATAAGAAGCCATATTCATTTATACCCATCTTGCCACTAGACGTACTACTCTCGCTGCTGTAATGCTTTACTGTTTTTTTTATATTCATTTACACTTACCAGGTATTTCTCAGAGCCTTCATTTAAGTACACAAGTGCTTTCAGGTTGCAAGCTCTCAACAAGCCAATGGTATGATTCTGCAAAATAGGGAAATATGATTGAACACTTACTTACATTTACAAATTAAGCATCTTGTGTTTACCTTGCCTCCAATGTTAACTTTGAGATTTGGGGATTGGGATTTTGGGATGCAATGCCTGTTACTGGTCCATGGATAAATTTACCTTTAAAATCAATGTGTTTCAAAAAACTCTTAATACATTGGAAATGCATTATAAGAACATATCCGGTTCAAGAGGGAGGTGGGACATGTGGCAATGCAATGTTTAATAATAGCAGACATAAACTTTCAGAAAATGGTAGGCTTTCCCTCAATATTACAGCCGAAATTAGTATAAATAGTCTTTCTAATTGATTTGCCTGGTGAATCAGGTGAAAAGCCTATTGGTCTTTCTTATTTAGGGAAAGATAATTACACCACTAAAACCATACCTTTTCTTATGTCCTGCTTATTAAACATGCAAAGACAGATGTCCCACCTCCCCCTACGTCACAGACAGTACATGTTCAGACAGTACTTTCCTGTGTATTAGCCGCCTCGTGTATAAGCTGCAGGACAGTGTTTTATTCAAGTTAAAAGAAACAAAACCATATTAATACCATATTAACTGCCCCCGTGCATTAACTTCATAGCTGAAGAATTTTGCAAAATCAATGTATAAGCCGCTGCTAATAGTTGGGAAATTACGGTAATGCATTTCCAATGTATTGAGAGATTTTTCGAACGCACTGATCTTCAATGTAAATCTATTCATGGGGCACCCCAAATATGGCAATGTTAACTTTCAAATTCATGTCATGTCAGCAAGGTAAGACCTTTCAAAAAAAGTTAGCAGCATGGTAAGGTAGCTCATGGCCTAATATTGGATCACAGGTTTTCAAAGTGGGAGGCACAAAACAACTTCTCACTAACCTGGTCAATGGCAGCCATGATCTCCTCCCTTCCAACGCACACACAGCAGACAGCCTGGAGCTGATGTTGTCGAGTTCTGACATTCTGACAACGTTATGAGGGGAGAGGAGATAGAAAGAACAACAATACAACCCAGCATTTGGAAATACAGAAAGAATTACAATTAGCATATAGTATGGGTGTCTGTGACCAAAGTGACCATGAGCTAACCTATAATTCTTCAATAAATGAGACCTTGATGACACTCCAGTCTTGCGCTCTTTGCACTGTCACATAAAGGCCTGTGGGGAGAAAGAGAAAGTATATCAAACTCAACAAATTTACACTAAAATGTGTAAAACTATAATAATATTAGATCACAGAATCAATTGAGCATTTTAATAGAATTGAACTAGGAAGAAAACCTTTAATTAGTTACTTGTTTGTGATTAACAAATCATTCAAACATTTTAGAGTATGCAGCCTCTAGCTCCCAAAGTGGTTGACATGTGTGTGCTTAAAATGATCAAGTTTCCATGCAAGAAACTGCCATTTTAACTGATATATAAGCCGGATGAGAGCCAAGTAGCCTATGATAGCAATAAAAAATAAAACAAATCTGAAGTTGTGTAGATCCAATGCAAACATGTTAAGTTAATCTGCAAAAATGCATTATTGATTTGAAATAACACAACTAACTCAATTTCATCTTATAACCTAACCTTATTTGAACCTTATAACCTCTGTAAATCCTACGAAAGAGGATTTATTAAGATGAACAATAGTGAGATTTCTTTTTTTTTTTAGTGCTGGTACAATTAGCAGTGTATGTTATTCATACCCTGGTGCAATAAGAAGTGAATTATATTCGTACCCCGGTGCAGGGGCGCCTGCAGGAATTAATGCTATGGTACGCACACCCAAAAAAATAATTCACTCGTGAACAATATTTGTCCGTTTTAGGTCAGTCAGCAAAAAAGTAGCCTACATACATAACATCCACATGCAATAATACAACGACAACGTCTACAATGACCTATATTCATTTGGACAACTTGATACAGCCCTATACAGGCTAAAGTTACCTTTAGTTTTGTTCTAGCGTAACGTGACGTCTGGCTTTAGTGCAGTCTAACGTTCTGACAAGCACACCAATTGCCTACCTTGTTCTTGTCCATCTGGAATAACTCCTAGCTTTGCTGCCTCCATCCTTTCTGTTTTCGTTGTTTAAAACTTGTGATATCCATGATGAGTATTGAGTTAGTGAATTAGCTCAACATTGTGCTGATAACCATATATAGATAGCCGAGTAAAAGAAAACAACAAGTATATTGCGTGCATGCGTGCGTATTCTCTCTCCTGCTCAAACAAAATGTGTGCACGTTAATTTTGATAACGTGTTCACTAACTTTACGTAATAGAAAATGGTAAATAGCCTGATGGTATGCAGCTAATGGGATACTGTGCATTGGGAAGGTATGGTAGGCCAATTTCAGTCACAAAGCCAGAACTGAGAGACTCAGGAGAAGTTTTTATCCCCAGGCCATCCGAACTCTGAACTCACACTATACTGACTTTGCACACATTCACTCCTCAGCACTCTCAAACATTTCCCAACTCTGAACTCACACTATACTGACTTTGCACTCATTCACTCCTCAGCACTCATGACCCCCCCACACACACACACACACCTACAAGACTTTTAGCACTTTTACATCCCTCTCCCTATGCTACAGACCTTTTATTTATTTTCTTATTTCATCACACGTCAAAACACACACACACACACACACACATATCTGACTTTCTCCAACTTTTGCACACTTTTTATTTATTATTTTTGATTTCTCCTCCATCTACCCATGTCCTTGATTGCCTAGCCTTTCTGCCCCCCCCCCCCCATCCCCAACACACACACTTACATCATCACTGTCATCACTTCACATACATACAGCACACTGCTTGCTACAGTAAGCCTCCTCTACATACTTGCTGCACACTGCCCCCCCCCCCCCCCCACATACACAGCACATTGTCTTCAGGATCTTCTCCAACACACATCCTCTACATACTTACAGCACACTGCCCCCACCTACCCACACACACACAGTGACTGCTCCACTCCCCTCCCGCCCACACACACATCTTCACTGTCATCACTCACATACATTACATACAGTACTCTGCTTGCAATAGTAAGTCCCTGCCCCCCCCCCCCCCCCCCCCTCCCTACATACACAGCACATTATTTCATCAGGAAGCTTCTCCAACACACATCCCCAACATACTTACAGCACACTGCCCCCCCCCCCCCCCCCAATACACAGCACATTGTCTCATGAGGAAGCTTCTCCAACACACATATTGCACACTGCCCTCTCCCCACATACACAGCACACTATCCCATCTCCCCTGTCATCCCCCCAACACACACACCAAGACCCCTGGCAGCTGGGTTAGCCCCTTGAGCCGTGGATCTGCCCAAGGTTTCTTCCTTGGTAAGGGAATTTTTCCTTGCCCCTGTTGCTCTTGGGTGCTCCTTGTTGGTGCCCCCCACCCAATCCCAATCCTCCCCCACCTTTTTTATGCAGCCCTTGCCACTTAATCTACTAAACCCCTCTTCTACTGCACTTCCCCCCCCCCCATTAATGCACAAATAGGCTGACACCAGACATAATTTCACTGCATTTCTTACTTCCAGTAACTATATGCATGTGACAATAAACTTCCTTGTATCCTTGTATTTGGTGCGAATACACACACAAGGGAAATTTTCTCTCGCTGTTGAGTAGCCTGATGGTACGCACAGTGCGTACGGACGTACACCTGCAGGCGCGCCTGCCCCGGTGCACACAATGTGTCCTATTAGTACCCCGTCTGGTACAAATATCAATGTATGCTATTCGTACCCCGGTGCACACAGCAATGTGTTCTATTAATAGCCTACCCCGTCTGGTACAAATATCAGTGTATGCTATTTGCACCCCTGTGCATTTATTCTGGCATATTGATCACACAATGTAATAATAATTAAAAAAATAAGCAACATGTTTTTTTGTTGTTATGTTGTTACGTGAGCAGAGGTCATACACTTTTTGCTAAATGCACTGGGGTATGTATGATGTAACAAATATACTGTACAGTAATACATATGAATGTAGTGGGATTGCAGTTCATTGGCTTTATAGGAAGATGGAGATTTGATATTAACTGATACGATGGATGTATGTATCCATTATCTTGGCCTTGATCATTGTAACGTGGGGGCGTTAGCTCTGGGGTGCGCTGGTGCAGAATTTGCAATTGTTTTCACTCACGGTATGCACTCGGATATAAGTGGGAGTGTGTTGCATTTCCTCGGTGTTCCTGGCCTAAGCCAGATAAACAAACCTGTAAAGAATGTTCAGACGTGTCTGTGGGTTTCAGGGAAGAACCTTGATATTCCTTTTCGCAGAATAGAATAATCTTTTCTTGAAATAGAATAGAACACCCCTACATTTTCTTAGAAGAATCCATCACCGGTTCCTGGGTTGACAAATAGGCGGGGCAGTGTCAGACACCAAACAGGACGAGGACCACAATTGCGTCACGTTCAAAAGTTTATTTAAGGGTGGGGGTTTCAGGGGTTCCGGGGGGGGTACAGGAGTTCCAAGAGTCTGCGTGTGTGTGTTCCCCCAGTAGCCGAACAGCGAAGGCAGGAGCTGGATGATCCGGGAAGTCCGGGGCTGGAGAACACAGAAGTAGTCGAGCGGGTCCGGGATCACAGGCAAAGAGTCAGAGGCGTTTTCAATAAACAGGCAGGTAACTGGTGCTGGTTGCAGACGATCTGACAAGTGTGGACTGAAAAGCAAGGCTTTATATAGAGGGCATGATGAGTGGTGAATGCAGTGCAGCTGGTAGGTAACGAGGGTGAGGCAGAGCAGAGCAGGAACAGGTGGAGGTCATCAGGCTTCAATCAGCACGTGTTACCAGGCAGAGAGAGAGCTCATGACAGAACCCCCCCCCTAAGGGACGGCCCCAGAAGTCCCCAAGAGTGACACCACGTCGGGAGGGCGGAGGGGAGCCGGTGGAGGGCTAGAATTCCTCCGAGCGATCCGAGTGAACATCCTCATCCTCGGAGGGAGCTGGAGGGTCGTGGACAGAAGACGGGACAGGTACCGAGACAGGGTCAGGGTCAGGCACATGACAGGAAGCCGGGCGGGCAGGACGGTTAGGGACCCCTCTGGGGCGGCCCCTACGGATTGCAGGTTGATCAGGATGCAGACGGTGGAAGTCGGCGATGAGTGTCCGGTCCACAATCCGACTGGCTGGCACCCAGGTTCTCTCCTCAGGTCCATAGCCCTCCCAGTCGACGAGATACTGGAGGCCCCTACCTCGCCGTCTGGACCGAAGCAGGCGTCGAACGGTGTACACCAGCCCACCGTCAACGAGGCGAGGAGGAGGAGGAGGAAGCGGCACGGGGACCAGCGGGCTTTCATGCGTCGGCTTGACTTTCGAAACATGGAAAGTAGGGTGCACCCTCATGGAGGTTGGCAACTGGAGCCGGACTGCGGTTGGGCTGATGACCCTCTGGATAGGGAACGGGCCGAGGAATCGAGGTGCCAGTTTACGCGATTCCACCCGCAGTGGGAGATCCTTGGCTGACAGCCACACCTTCTGGCCAACACGGTAGGCGGGTGCCGGCGATCTTCGGCGGTTAGCCCCAGTGGCATAGCTGACAGCTGACTTGAGTAGCGTGGCACGAGCTTGTGACCAGGTACGACGGCAACGGCGGGCATAGGCGAGGGCAGACGGGCAGGACACATCTCCTTCCTGGCTGGGGAACAGGGGGGGCTGGTAGCCATACACACACTGGAAAGGTGACATACCAGTGGCAGAGCAGGTGAGGGAGTTGTGAGCATACTCTATCCACATCAGTTGTTGTGCCCAAGCCTGGGGTTTGCGAGAAACCATGCACCGCAGCGCCTTCTCCAGCTCCTGGTTTGCCCGCTCGGATTGACCATTGGACTGGGGGTGGAACCCAGAGGTGAGACTCACTGTGGCCCCTAGAAGACGGCAGAACTCCTTCCAGAATGTAGAGGTAAATTGCGGGCCTCGGTCAGAGACAACATCCCTGGGCAGCCCGTGTAGACGGAAGACATGATCAAGAACAGCCTGGGCAGTCTCTCTGGCAGATGGCAGTTTAGGGAGGGGAATGAAGTGTGCCATCTTGCTAAACCGGTCAACCACAGTGAGAATGACAGTCATCCCACCTGATGGTGGGAGGCCAGTTACAAAGTCCAAGGAGACGTGGGACCAGGGTCGTGTGGGCACAGGCAAGGGCTGGAGTAAACCAGCGGGGGGCCGAGTGGAGGACTTGTTCTGATTGCAGGTGGGGCAGGCACGGACGAATTCTCGGACATCCCTTCTCAAAGACGACCACCAAAAGCGCTGGGCAAGGAGATGGCAGGTGCGGGCGGAGCCCGGGTGGCAGGCAAGGCGGGAGTTGTGTCCCCACTGTATGACCCGGGACCTCAAATTATCTGGGACGAAGAGACGACCGTCTGGGCATGCACTGGGACTGGGATGGTCACGGAGGGCCTCTTGAATTTCCTCCTCGATATCCCAGGTCAGGGCAGCTACGACGCAGGGATCGGGCAGAATAGATGCAGGTTCCTGGGAAGGGGCGTCATCCTTATGAAACTGACGGGAGAGAGCGTCCGGCTTGGTGTTCCGAGAACCTGGGCGGTATGACAGGGTGAAGTTGAATCTGGTGAAAAACAAGGCCCAGCGGGACTGTCTGGGGTTAAGACGTTTGGCATTGCGGATGTATTCGAGGTTTTTGTGATCGGTCCAGACCAGGAACGGAACTGTGGACCCCTCCAGCCAGTGACGCCACTCCTCCAGGGCAAGCTTGACAGCCAACAGCTCACGGTTTCCAACATCATAATTGCGCTCTGCAGGTGAAAGCCGGCGAGAGAAAAATGCACAGGGGTGCAACTTATTGTCCTCCTCTGCCCGTTGAGAGAGTATGGCCCCGACTCCCACGTCTGAGGCATCCACCTCGACAACGAACTGCCGGTCTGAATCCGGCATCTGGAGGATGGGGGCAGTGGTGAACCGGGCCTTGAGGGTATGAAAGGCTGTGTTGGCCTCTGGGGTCCAGGAAAAGGGGTGTTTGATGCTGGTCAGAGCTGTGAGGGGAGCGGCGACGGAGCTGTAGTTCCGGATGAATTTCCGGTAGAAATTGGCAAAACCGAGGAATTGCTGCAGCTTCTTCCTATTCCCCGGAACTGGCCAGGAGGTAACTGCCGAGACCTTTGCGGGGTCCATCTGGATATTGCCTTCAGCGACGATGTATCCCAGGAATGACACAGTCTGAGCATGGAACTCGCATTTCTCCGCCTTGACATAGAGAGAGTTCTCCAGGAGCCGTCGAAGAACCAGCTGGACATGACGGGTGTGTTCGGACAGAGTTCTGGAGAAAATTAAGATGTCGTCCAGGTACACGAAGACGAATTTATTCAGCATGTCCCGCAGCACATCATTCACCAGCGCCTGGAATACCGCTGGGGCGTTGGTGAGGCCAAATGGCATTACCAGGTACTCATAATGGCCGGTGTGGGTGTTGAATGCTGTCTTCCACTCGTCACCCTCCCTTACTCGCACTAGGTGGTAAGCATTTCTAAGGTCCAGTTTGGTGAAAATAGTGGATCCCTGGAGCAATTCAAAAGCAGAGGTGAGTAAAGGCAGAGGGTACCGGTTCTTCACTGTGACATCATTCAGACCTCGATAATCAATGCAGGGGCGAAGAGAACCATCTTTCTTTCCCACAAAGAAGAACCCGGCACCAGCAGGAGAGGAAGACGGGCGGATGAGTCCAGCTGCCAGGGAGTCCCTGATGTAATCCTCCATAGTTTTTCTTTCAGGAGGGGATAGTGAGTAGAGGTGACCTTTGGGTGGAGCAGTCCCAGGGAGGAGATCAATGGCACAGTCGTACGGACGGTGTGGGGGCAGAGATGTGGCTTTGGTCTTGTTGAACACCTCTCGGAGGCCATGGTAACATTCAGGGACATTAGAAATGTCGTGGGCAATGCTGGGGGGTACTGAGCCGGGGGGCAGCGAGGCAGCACGCAAACAGGTCAGGTGGCAGGCATTTCCCCACTCTTTCACAGTTCCGGAGGCCCAATCGAGGTGAGGATTGTGGAGACGGAGCCAAGGGTAGCCCAGGATTAGGGGTTGGCCTGGAGAGCTGAGCAGGTGGAAGCGGATGGTCTCTCGGTGGTTTCCTGACACCATCATTGAGATGGGGGCTGTGATGCTGGTAACTGTGCCAATTGCGTGACCGTCCAGGGCCCGGGCTGGAACAGGAGTGGACAAGCGATGGCTTTCCAAGCCCAGCTGACGAGCAAGTCCTGTGTCAATAATGTTTGCTTCTGCGCCAGAGTCCACCAGGGCTGCCAGGGTGTGGGTGGAATCAGACAGGTGAAGACAGACTTGGATGAGGGGTTTACGGCTGATGGAGGGCTGAATGTTCATTGAGCTCATCCGGATTCCTCCTACATCTGGTGAGCTCCGGCTTTTGCTGGACAGGTGGCGACTCGATGACCATCACCACCACAGTACAGGCACAAGTTGGAGGTGATGCGTCGCTGGCGCTCTGCAGGGGTTAGGGAGGTGCGGCCGATCTCCATCGGTTCAGACTGGTCCGGCTGGCTAGATGGTGTGGCAGGTGCGGACAGAAGGGCAGTTGGGACACTCCGTGTGCTGGTGGATGGACTCTGGCGCCCTCTCTCATGACGGCGGGCCTGGATCCTGCGGTCGATGCGGACAGCCAGAGCAATGGCTTCATCAAGAGTGGGGGGTTGATCATGGGAAACCAGCTCGTCCTTTATGTAGTCCGCCAGGCTGTGGAGGAAAGCATCCACCAATGCTTCCATGTTCCAGGAGCTCCGACTTGCCACGGTTCGAAAGTCGATGGAGTAATCCGCAACAGTCCTTCTGCCTTGGCGAATACTCATCAGGATCCGAGATGCCTCGGCTATTGTGGATTCCAAATCGAATACCTTGAGCATCTCCTCTGCGAATAGGTTGAAGGTTGCACATGCTGGGGTCTGGCGCTCGAACTCCGCCGTTCCCCAGAGTCGAGCTCGGCCCGTCAGGTGAGTGATCACGTAACCGACCCTCGCCCCTTCAGTGGCAAAAGTCCTGGGTTGCAGGGTAAACTGGACACGGCAGCTCGTCAGGAACGCCCGTACCTGGGTTGGGTCGCCGCTGAACCGCTCTGGATTGCCGATCCTGGGTTCTGGGGCTCCGGCAGCCACGGTAGCAGTGGACTGGGCAGGAGACTCGGGTGCTGGGCCGGTGAGCAGGCTGGCTGGGGCTGGGCCGGTGGGAGCAGGCAGAGGAGAAAGGTTGGTGAGAAGTTGAATGATCATTGCAAGTTGTTGCTGTTGCTGCTGGAACTGCTGACGCTGGCTCAAGCCGGCTTGAAGTAGGGAGGCAATGTCAGCAGTGTTGCGGTTTACCTCTCTCTCTGTCTCTTCCAGGCGTTGTATGGCGGTGGGTGGTTCTGGTTCGTCGGTTTCCATGCTGGTTCGACCGTGCGCTGGGTCCATGTTTGGTCAGATCGTACTGTCAGACACCAAACAGGACGAGGACCACAATTGCGTCACGTTCAAAAGTTTATTTAAGGGTGGGGGTTTCAGGGGTTCCGGGGGGGGTACAGGAGTTCCAAGAGTCTGCGTGTGTGTGTTCCCCCAGTAGCCGAACAGCGAAGGCAGGAGCTGGATGATCCGGGAAGTCCGGGGCTGGAGAACACAGAAGTAGTCGAGCGGGTCCGGGATCACAGGCAAAGAGTCAGAGGCGTTTTCAATAAACAGGCAGGTAACTGGTGCTGGTTGCAGACGATCTGACAAGTGTGGACTGAAAAGCAAGGCTTTATATAGAGGGCATGATGAGTGGTGAATGCAGTGCAGCTGGTAGGTAACGAGGGTGAGGCAGAGCAGAGCAGGAACAGGTGGAGGTCATCAGGCTTCAATCAGCACGTGTTACCAGGCAGAGAGAGAGCTCATGACAGGCAGAGTCTGATGATCAAGTTTAGAAAAAAAAAAGCACACTAATGTCGGTCCACGGAGATTTTGTTCATTTTTACGGCTCTTTCTTTCTATGGCTAGGCTATGAGCGAAATCTGGGGAATGGAATCCCAATGTTACTTGCGGTCAAAACATGTTCATGCATTATTAACCTATGGTTAACCTACTTAATAATTATTTTATTCATAAGAAGTGAAGTTTAAAATTTTGAGATTCCAGACAAATAAAAGCTACAAGGTAGGTACCCGGTAATCAGCTCATTAGCTCAGATCAGTGGAGAACTACTTTGGGGGGGAAACTCAAGAGGGAAACAAATTAACCGAGAATTCGAAATCGAAATCAAAATTCCACTGGAGCTCCAAACGTAGGCTTCACGCCGCATTACACTCAGCTCTCATAGTCAAGTTCAAGTTGTTTATTGTCATGTAGGCCTACTCATAAAAGAAATGATAAGTAACGAAATTATTGTGTTCAAGAGCCAGCTCAACTTTAAAGAGTAAATTAAAAGTAGGCTATTCATTAAAAAGGTATATATTCTATGTGTTGGGGGGGGGGGGGGGGGGGGGGGTATAGCCTTTGGAATGAGTGCTTGGGTGTCCACCGTGGTTTGTATAGAAATTAATATTAAGTGACACATACACGTAAAAGGGCAGTTTTTTTACGAACTCCTTGGGGATCGAATGATTTGGAAAATTTGAGGAAGCTTGAACTATCAAATAGGATGGCGGCAGACAAATGGCCACTAAATGAAATTCTGTCGGTAGCGGTAACTATGATTGTCACACACTTCATATAGGCAATTTGCGCAAAGTTAGAAGCGGCCTGCGCTTATCCTGGACACCGGTATGTTTTGCACAAAGGCACGGGACATCACGTAGGCCTATCGTTCTCATGTTGGCCACAAACTTGTCTGTAACATTGTGTGCCTCCGCTGCATCAACTGCTCTTTTCTGCAGCTGTTCATAGAGCACATCTACACGGGGCATGATCTTGTAGAACAGGTCTAAAAGGAATAAAAACTCGGGATCTAAGAGCATTCGAGAAAACCCTTTAGCATCTCTAACTGAGATTGTATCAAAATCTCCAGATGTTTCAACTATTTCGAAACACTCCAAAATAAGCTTTTAAATATTTTCGGAGATCTTGTGAAAAAAGCGGAGAAACCATATAGATCCTAGAAGATGACACGCACTGAGGATGCTGCTGACGCAGCCTTTTCCATCACCAGGTTCAATCATAGACTGTAAAAAATAGGGTTCAATTGATGTGCATAGCAATTAAGGTACACGTCTTGCACTTTCTTACGCACTCCACCTGATGCTCTTCTGGCAAGCGATTTTAACATTTTCCTGCTGGATATATTGCAGATATCTGTAATTCAGTTTTGCCTAGTCAAAACGAACATTTTATATATCCGCAATTGAATTCTTCCTATCCATAATTGTCATTTCAGATATCCACAAAGACATTCTTCCTAGGACAAATGACGCCATATTTGCCATTCATTTCTATGGGGTTTATCATTACGGATATCTACAATTCAGTTGCAGATATCCACTATGTGAATTACGGATATCTGCAATTGAATTGTAGATATCTGTAATTCCAGTTAAAGATATCTACAATTTGATTCTGACTAGTCATAACTCCAGTTGAAGATATCTTTAATTCACCTCAATTCTACATGTTCCTTTTCAGATATCTTGAATTAAGTTTTGACTAGGCGAAATGACATTGTAGATATCTGTAAATGGAATTTTGACTAGTCAAAATGACGTTGTAGATATCTCAAACTGGAGTATCTCAAACTAGTCATAATTTGATTGTAGATATCTATAGATATCTTGAATGAGTTTTGATTAGAGATATCTGAAATTGGAGATATCTGTAACTTTCATTCTGCCTAGTCAAAATGTAATTATAGATATCTTGAATTAGAGTTTTGACTAGGCGAAATGAAGTTAGAGATATCTGTATTGCAATGCAAATTAGGCCCACATCCCACTTTAGGCGGAGAAGAGTGTGTTGTTGTTCAAATCATCAAATCACATAGCACCTGTTAACTGTTAACTTTGTAATTAGCACTAATTAGCACCATGTCAGAGCAGCCAGAGGGCGAAGGAGTTTTTAATCGTCTTTTTAATGCTGCAGCCTATGCAAGACAAGAGCTGGCAGCAAAAATTGATGATTCAATGTTGCTTTACTTTTTTCGATTACAGCCAACACTATTATAAATGGAGTTTCCTGTAGATGGTGCTGGTGCATTTAGTAGCCTAGGTAGGCTACGAAACAGAGATCAAGCCAGTTGATAACGTGAGAGTTTAATAAACCACACGGTGTCCCTGAGTTTTAGTTATTTTAGATGTCAACAAGACATTACAGCCATGACTGCTTATTCTTCTTCCATTCATAGAAATAAGGAAATAAGGGGACGGTTGCAACATGTCTTTTTTCTCCAATCAGAAACAAGCTAGAGTGATGACACTCACACTGCACATGCTCAGTTGGATGCCCCCCCTTGCAGAGAAAAGACAAGGAGATTCCTGAGCTGCTCCAGGATTTATTGAAAAAAAACTGTTTTTGAGGTATGAAAGTATTTATTTTCATGAGCTTTGTTTTTGTTAAACTGTTGTCACTGTTTTTTGTGATTCAGCTCAAACTTATATAGTTTAAATGAGTGATATGTTAGCTTTAAGCTAGTATGATTAGCATCAAGGTCACCTTGTTTAGCTAGCACTAGAGGTTTTATCATGGCTGACAGGAACACAACTGTCCCCGTACAATGCATAAATATAAAAACAGATAGCAGTATTTTTAAACATTTTTCTATAAGTTTACATATAACATTTTCTATAAGTTTTAAATATAATATAATTCATCAAGTAGGAGCAAGGACAGGAGGTTTATGTTTATGTGTGTGTGCATGTGCGCGCATGCATGCAGATGTCTGTGACCATGTCTGTGACCATTTGTTGGTGCAACTAAAAATATACAGTATTTATTTATATTATATTTTATATATATTATATCATATTTATTTAAATATACTATATTTATCTTTCTTTTCAATATGCCCAGAGTGAGAAAGAGGGTTACAGACAGAGGGGTCCCTCTCCATATTTTGGAGAGAGCCTCTAATATTATCAAAGATGAAGGCAGAGCAGTCAGGACAGTAGCAAAAGAGTTTGCCATCTGTCACACCACATATACAGGTTCCACAAAAAGAGAGGGAGACTGCAAGCAGAGGGACATGATCAGTTACCAGGTGTTGGCTACTGGAGCAGCAGGAGGGTCTTTACAGACGAACAGGAGAAGAATGTTGGGCAGTATTTAAAAAAGGCAGCTGACCTATACTTTGGGTTATGTCCCAAAGAGGTAAGAGATGAGGGGAAGACTGTTTTATTAAAGGTGCTCTAAGCAAGGCTAAAGCATTTTATGTCACTTACAGCAAAAATCACCTTACCATCCGCTAGCTGCCTGTGTCCTGAATACACTGCATAAAAACACAACCTGTGTGGACAGCCCAGACTCCAAAATCGGCAACAAAAACAACCTGTGCAAACCTAGCCCACAAAAACATAACAAACTATTACAGCAAATCACAGACAAGATGCGCGTTTAGGAGAGTTTCAATTGCACAGGAGGGAGGGGGAGGAAGTAGTGAGCTGGCTCTCTGTTTTGTTTGCACATCAACAGAAGTGACGTTACCCAGCATCGCTCAGAGCACCTTTAAGCATTTTAGCAAGTGACGTTACCCAGCATCGCTCAGAGCACCTTTTTTTCAGGTTAGGAGGTTTGCATATCAGCTGGCCACTCACTATGGGTGCAAATTTCCTGAGCAGTGGAGAGAGACGAGTATGGCTGGGGAAGATTGGTTTTCTGGATTCATGAAGAGGAACACCAGTCTCTCTATTAGACGTCCACAAGCCACAAGCCTGTCAAGAGCATCCAGCTTCAACAGGGTGAATGTTGGGAAATTCTTCAACAATCTTAGCAAAGTTCTCGAGAAACACAACTTCCCTCCTCAGAACATTAGGAACGTTGATGAGACGGGCATTACAACAGTCCAGACACCCGACAGGGTTGTGGCCAGACGTGGGCAGAAGCAGGTAGGGGCTCTTACCTCAGCTGAGCGGGGAACACTAGTTACAATGGCTTGTGCAGGGAATGCAATTGGCAATACCATACCACCAATGTTGATTTTCCCACGGGTCCATTTCAAGTCCCACTTTGTCCGAGATGGACCGACTGGCTGTATAGGGATGGCCAATCGCACTGGATGGATGCACGAAGCTGACTTTATAGTGTATTTAAAACACTTCCAGCTGCACACTCATAGCTCCCCAGAGTCCAAAGTCCTGCTGATTTTGGACAATCACCCCTGACACCTTTCCCTCGAGGGTGTCAACTTCTGCCGCAGCAATGGCATTGTGCTCCTGTCATTGCCTCCCCATTGCTCCCATAAAATGCAGCCTTTTGACAGGACTGTCTACGGGCCTTTAAAAAAGGCAGTAAATTCAGCCTGTGACTCCTGGATGAAAAATCATCCTGGCATGACAATGACCATATATGACATCCCAAGCATTGTCAAGGAGTCTCTCCCTGTTTCAGCAACACCATCAAATGTGCAGGAGGGATTCCGCTGCACAGGGATCTGGCCATTCAAAAGGGACATTTTTCAAGACCATGAATTTTCCCCTTCTCTGGTCACTGATCGGCCTCTAGTACTTACCGCTGGGCCTTCAGCTGCTCCTGCGGCCTCCACGTCTCCACCAGTAGCCTCACCTGTTGCCACAGCCTCTGGGTCTCCACCTGTTCATGTGCCTCCTTCAGCAGCTCCTGCGGCCTCCTCCAGTCCTGCAACAGCCTTACCTGCTTCTGAAGCCTCCACCTCTCATCCACCAGCCTCACCTGAAGCCTCCACCTCTCATCCACCAGCCTCACCTGAAGCCTCCACGTCTTTTCCACCAGCCTCACCTGCTTACTTTTCTCCAGAGGCTATCCGGCCACATCCCAAAGCAGGGCCCAGAAAAATGACCACCAAAGGCAGAAAACGGCGCTCCACTGCCATTCTGACTGACACGCCAGAAAAGATGGCATTGGAGATCGAAAAGAACAACGTTCTTCTCAAGAAGGCAAAAAAAATAATTGGAGAGAAAAAAGTTACAAAAAAAGTTACAAAAAAAGGGGGAAAGAAGACCAAAAAAATGAAGAACATAATGCCTGAATCAGAATCAGAATCAGATGAATTCTGTATCGTTTGTCTTGAGAGTTACTCAAGGTCGAGGGAAGTCTGGTTACAGTGCTGGAGCTGTAAGTCCTGGGCGCACCAGGATTGCACCCCTGGAGGTGACGTGTACACATGTTGGAAATGCCCGAGCCCGGGGTCAGTTGCAACATCTGACTCCTTACATTCAAATGCAAATTGTGAAAAAAGTAGATTCTGTAATTATCTTTAAATGGTTTAGACTATTAACAGACAGATGTAAGTTTACTGCATAAACAATTGGTTTGTCTAATCCAAACCGTCTCTGAGTAACAGAGCTAAATGCAAAAAGTGTTGCAACTGTCCCCGGTCTCCCCTATCTGACGTTTCGACTAGTCACAATTACGTTACAGATATCTTGAATGACATTTCCAACTATCCAAAATGTAATTGCGAGTAGTCAGAAAGACGTTGTTGATATCTACAATATTAATTCCAGATAGTCAAACTTAGCGGGTAAATGTTAAAATCGCTTGCCATACATCAAATGTCTGTGCAATCAGTCTTACTTTATCTGTGTCACTCTCAGGTTAACAAACTCGTAGGCCTACACGATTTCGCACTTACACTGTAGCCCTCATCATCGAGTTGTGCTGCAATAGCCTATTAGCTTTCCCCAGCATGGCTAATTTGCACAACTCAGATGCTAGCCTCATGTTTTTTGCCTTCTCTGAAAATGTTTCATGTCACACACACCTAGGCTACACTAGCCTACTCCAAACATCCCCTTGTCCCCCAGAAGATCGGAAAAGCATGCATGGAAAACAGAACATTTTATTGCGTTTAGGACAACCAGAGCTTCTTATCAGACATAGGGGAGAGCGGGGTTAGATGTCACACTTTTTACTTAAAATTAGTTTCCACAAAAACCGTGTCCTGCACAAATTCCCTTTCAGGACACAAAGGAAGCCTCATGTGTCAGGTACAAATGGAGGGACCTTGATCTGCTTGAATCCAGTCAGTTAGAAGCATAGACATAATATACATAGACGCTGTAGTGAAGGACACTTTGTTCAGACCAATTTGTTCGTTCAATTTTTTGGGGGATTTGTAAAACTATATATTTTTGGAATCCTTACAAACTGAAGAATCAGAAAATCTTTGGTTGACAATTTTTAGAAGTCATTACTGCAGTCATTTTAGGACCTGAAAACGGTGTACTATTACACTAAAAACGGCATAGGCTAATTTGCTGATATCTTGCAGAGTTGAAATTAAAGTAAATCTGTGGTAAAAAAAAATTGAGGAAAAGTTGTTATACAGCATTTTTAGATAGTTCAAAGGGTCCTTAATACAAATCCACCGTATGACATTTAAATCAGGTCCCCAGTGTCTCTGAAGTTTCATTCAAAAATGTATGCCTTGCTCTCAGGAGAGAAAATACTGGTATAGGGTAAAAATTTAAACTTTTACCACAAAACTTTCCCAGTTTTTCACTTACATTAAGACAAGTATTTTTTGCATTACAAGTTTTCTGAAATGTAATGTTTAAATGTGCAAATAAGGTTTAATCTACTGAAATATGCACTAATGTGCACAAATGTCCAAACTTGACACGTACATATTGGATGAAGCCTTAAAAATTAGCATTGCTGTTTAATGATATAATAGTAGCCAGCAAGTAAAGAAGGTCCCTCTAAACACCATGGAGGTGTTAGGCAGCAGAATGTTAACAATCATGAGTTTTAACTTAGCTTCAGGAATCCTGGATATTTTGTTTTATTGTCTTAATGGAGATGCTTAGCTGAAAAATTGTGTACTTTGTTCAGAAAGCATGTTCAAAAATATATTGAACCATCGTGAATTTTCAACATGGTGGCCGTGGCAGCCATTTGTCAACATGGCCATCTGTTGTAACTGTTTTCAGCAAGGCAGTTGGCGAATATCCGGAAGTGGAGTCTTTGGTGCAGCAACAACGAGGCAAATCCTCAAGTGTACACACTACAAGCATTCTTTGCGTGCCCATCGACTCATATGTGGCTCTGTACAAATTGGTTCTGGAGAATTTCTTAATGGAAAACCCACAACTGAGAGATGTTTGCTGGCGGGCAACAGAGCAAGTTGAATCGGCATGCTCTGAGAAGGACAAATCCACCAAGGTTGAGTGCACAAATGCAGGCTAACGGTACATTCCTTGAAGCTTTGACTAATGCAGAATTTGTGAAATCATTAAATGAGTGGGAAGCAAAGAAAGTAAAAAATGCAATTTTCAGATCCATCATGAAATACTTTCATCGAGTGGAGACAATCCTCATTTTGTGGCAGCTTCTCGCACTGCTGATCTTGCACTCCATCTTCAGGCTTCAGAAGGACTTAGCAAACTTTTCTTTGCATTTGACAGAATCAGATACAAGCGACTGTAGCCAAGATACATTGCTGACATGCATGACCTTAAAGCTAAGCATCCTAAGACCTGGAAGGAACATCAAGAGAGTAGTCTCTCAGTCACAAGGAGTGGCATTCCGTTTGTGTCAATCGGTGCAGACCATGCATGCAAACATCTCAACTAGGACCTAGTGAGATAAATAGAAACCATCAGGCAATAAACAAGATAAAGGCTGCCATACTCAGTCATGGCAATCCAGTTACTGCTGAAGGTGACCGGTTGTACAACATGATCACACATGCCTATGTCCCACAAGAATTTGTAACACAAATCTTGAGTGTTGATGCAACTGGACAGAAATTGTATGAAGACTATGTTGAAGGCAGAATCAATGGTGACAACAGCCTTTGGTCACCTGTCAAGAAACAAAACAACAATATGTTCATGTCAGGTAAACTTAAATCCTCTGTAAAACTGTGGATCTCAGAGAGCCCAAAAATCTCTATGGGAGACTACTGGTCCTTGCCAGGCCTAACAGACATGTTGACCAAAAGCAGGCTGTGGGCAACTACAGTATGAGTTCATGCAAACACCACAAGCTCTTTTTGCCTCCAGTGGGGATGCACTTCAATGCTCAGACAAATCTAAATTGATAAATCTTTTAGAAAATTTGGCAAAGGAATACAAAGATAATGAGGAGCAACTACAACCTGGATGTGAGGACATAGAATGTCAATGTAGAATGTCTCATCCCACTCACAAAATTGCCCTTGTAGATGGCATGGTGGTTGTTCAAAAGTTGACAAAGCCAGCAACCGTAGGCACAGTCAAAGAAGTCTAAGTGAGTGGTTCTATGACAGACTAATGTCACTATCCAGAGACTATGATGAGGTCATTCTGGTGTTTGACACATACTGTAGATAGATAGATAGATAGATACTTTATTGATCCCCAAGGGGAAATTCAAAATCAACATACAAGGCTGATTCTTTCAAGCATATCACAACGCAGAAAAGAAGACGAGGAATCCCTATCCAGTACAAAATTAGAGATGATACAAACATCAAGAACATTCTGATGAGCCGTTTACTCTCCCATGACCAGACGAAGTAACAGAGGATCAGCTATCTACTTTGTTTGTATGTGCTGCATACTTACCAGTGTTGCGTGGGTTTGGTCACAAGCGGCCCGCGGTCGCCCGATATTTTAATCAACCCGACCGCAACTCGGACCGCGAATATTAATTAGGACAAAATTTATTCCTGCTGGCTGCCCGTTTTGGCTGTCATACTTTTAAATTGCTAGGGGTGTCTATTATTTTTAACTCGCGTCTTCAGCTTTTTTACTATTGACTTTACTGTAGGCCTATTGATGCTTTACTGTATTGATGCCAGCCTTCTTGTGATATTTTAAGTAGGCCTAGGCCTATTTGTAGAAAATATATATTTAATTAATTTTAACTGACCCGCCCGCAAATGACCCGAATATCATTAAAATATTTTGTTTATGACTCATAACCGGTCACCCGCGGGCAACCGCTTAATTTCGGGCAGACCGCGCAACACTGATACTTACCAAAAGGGGGTCCAGATTGACAATATCCCAGAATTGAGATGGTATCTTTTCTGCAAGCACATGGCAGAGAGTGACAAGCTTCCACCCACATGTGCTGCTCTGAAAGAGCATGTCCTGAGAGCCCATGTTCAGGCTATATAACTTTTCAGTTACAGTGATGATGACAGCAAGGATGATAGGGATGTGTAAACTGTTTTTTGGTGCTTTGGATGAGTACGAGGAGTAGGGGAAGGGGAATGTTAGTATCCCGAAAAAAAAAGCGAGTAGAGTCGAGTTGAGCTGATACCATGCAGTGGAAAAGCCCCATCCCAGATAGCAAAATCAGATTGGCAGATAGCGGACCGCTGGTGGTATAAACAAATGAAAAAGATTTTAGACCAATAGTGGCAAAATATTGGGCAATCTGTCTGCAACCTGCCAGTGGACCGCCAGCAATGGACCACCAGCCAATGGACCGCCAGCAATGCACCGGCAGTGGGTATGGGGGGGGGGGGGCGATACAATAGGGGGATAAAAATAATAATAAAAAGAACACACTAAAACAAAACACAACATATAATAAAACTAGATGTACCGCAGAGCGGTACAAAATATGACCGCCGCCCAGTCCAGCACATTTTTTCCACAAAAAGAAATCACGCTGAAAGGCCTATATGATTCTAACTGTCTCACTAAATTGCATTATCCACACTCAATTCTCACTGGTATCTGCTAGACAACAAGTACCAAAACATGATTAGTTTATAGATTTCACATGTAAAATTCATTTTATACAACCCCACCTCCATCTTGCCTGTTTATAATTCTGAGAAATTCTTGATTGTTTGTGTTATGTTTATGTTATGTGTGTGTGTGTGTGTGTGTGTGTGCGTGCTTGTGTTTGTGCCTGTGACATTACTGTGAATGTATGTGTGTGTGTGTGTGTATCTGTTTGTGCACATGTGTGCACATGAAATGGGTTAACATGACCCCTGGAGGCAAACATACGGAAAAAAATGGTCATCCTAGGCCCTACAGTTCTCAAGATATTCACAGAGAACTGTGTCTGCCCTACCCTCCTTTCGGGGGGTCCAGTCCAGCGGGGGGGCTACAAATCAAAACGAAAAATGACGGTTCCATGCTATCCATGTGGGGGTACATGCCCACCAAGTTTCGTGTACCCCGGTCTTTCAGTGTCCCGGGAATCCTTGTTGGTGTACGTCACTAAATGTACACATAAATTATTTTATTGTAAGGCCCCCCATGAACGAAAATACACAAAACTTGGCATGCATTCGGAGGGTGTCATAATGATCCTACACTTTTAATTTCGTGCAGTTTTGACCTTGTCAGCCAGAGATATTGTGATGAAAACACCAAATTGTTTGCTTTTTAATTTTTAACTAGGTGGCGCTATACATGAAATAAGTGGTAATGGGATGGGTTGACATGCCCCCTTAAGACCAACATACATAAAAAAGATGGACCTCATAGGCCCTACGGTTCTCGAGATATTCACAGAAAACTGTCTCCGGCCACCTACAGGCCAGTTGGTGTATAGTAACATAAATTAATTTATTGTGTGGCCCCCCATGAACGGAATTCCACAAAACTTGGCGTGCATACAGAGGGTGTCATAATGATCATACGCTCCCAATTTCGTGCAGTTTTGACTATGTTAGGTCACAAATACCTTCAATTACAACACCTCATTTTTACTTTTTTGTGTTTAACTAGGTGGCGCTATACATGAAATGAGTGGTTATGGAATGGGTTGACATGGCCCCTTGAGATCAACATACAAAAAAAAATGGTCCTCCTAAACCCCACGGTTTTCGAGATATTCACAGAAAACTGTGTCTGCCCTACCCTCCTTTCGGGGGGTCCAGTCAAGCGGGGGGGGGGTTACAGATCAAAACGAAAAACGATGGTTCCATGCTATCCATGTGGGGTTACATGCCCACCAAGTTTCGTGTACCCCGGTCTTGCGAAAAAAAAAAAAAAAAAAAAAGAAAAAAAAAAAAAATCTGACTAAACCTATATGACCGCCGCTTCGCTGTGCGGCGGTCATAATAAAGATGTCATCCAATGAGGGGGGTGGTGGTGGGTAAAAAAACAAACAACAAAAACATAACATTAAGGCAGCTATTTGGCAGTAAAATATAAAACAAAAACCCTAATATGGGTCAATGATCATCTAAATCTATTTGACATGATTTCTTGCCATTTAACTTGACATTTTGACAGCTAGAAATTAAATTCTAGGTAATCCTGGAGATGTGAGATTGAGAAATTAGTATTTGAAGGCGGCCATTTTGAAAATCCAAGATGGCTGCCATATTGACCTTGGAAAATTGTCAACCAAACATTTTCTGATTCTTCATACTCTAAGGTTTCCAAAAATATATAGGGATTTCATAATCCCCCCAAAAATTGAACGAATTTACACAAGGAAACTGACTACTGCATTGGCTGCTGGAAACGAGAAATGCGGCCGCCATCTTGGACCGGTCATACTCCTCCTTGTGGTGCAGCAGAAGACACAAGACCAGCCCTGTGCAGCATGTTCCTGCTCAAATCGGCGGACCATCGCAAACAGGGCTCGGGGGATTTACTTTTCACAAGTAAGATTTAACATTACCGTACTATTGGTTGTATTTTGTGAATAGAATATTACCAGAGAGTTGAGAAGGAGCAAGGATCTTTGATATTACTGTATGAAAATCGTAGCCAGCTATCTAGCTAGGCTATGTTTACTCTGTGTTCACCCAGCTAAGAACTGAGACTTGATAAGTCATATTCCATAACACTGACTTAGATTACAACTGACACAAAAAGGCTATTGTAGAAATAAATCATACTAGATTTGGCCGGCGAATTTTACACAAGTGGCACAGACTGTAGCCTATTATTGGGCAATCGCTAGCTGCTACTTGTAGCCTAAGCGTGTTGGTAGCCTAGCTTCACTATTTCCTGAATAAAGTAACTTTTCAATAGCTTCTTTATTTATCAAGTAGCTTAGCCACACAAGCTACACTTTTCTTGTCATGTGTAATTGGCACAATTTAAAGTAGCTTCCTATGTAGAGCCTACTTCCTATGTAGAGAACTAGCCTACTGCTGTGTTTGTGTTACTAATACATTTGACTGGGTGGTAGTAATAGTATTGTGTAGTGTTTTGTTCATGGCAGAGTAACTAATAGTTTTAGTCTTGACTAATAGTCAAGAATAAGATGCCTCTCAAATTCCTATTAATTTATTTATTTTATATCTCCCCAGAACAACTGCCTTGCTCAAGGAGACTGTGAATGAACTGAACAGTCTCCTCACATCCCTGGAACTGAGGAAAGTGCAGCTCTTCATTGCAGTATTGCAGGGCATCTGCTACACTGTGACTGAATTTTTGGTTTATGAGCTCCACCTTCATCACCTGCATTCACCACTCTGTATCCCATTTTCCCATCGTCTGGTTGACTCAGTCCTCTTTTATGGAGTTTACCCAGTTTCACTATGTACTGCTATCTTATTTGCCCACCTGCTGTCTGAAGCACTTTTTTTCTTAGCCAAAGTGTACCCAAGCAATTTTAGCAAGGTGGGAACATACAAAATTACATGCACCTGTGAAGACACTCACCGATTCTTTACTGATTGCAATGAACGGGGCTGATCTTAGCAGTTTCTAAAATGTTTCTTAATTCCTCTTTATTTAATCTCTTCATTGGAGCTGAAACCTTTCTGTGAACTGTAAATAACAGATGCTGTTGATGAACCCATTGACACTGTACAAGTGACAAGTCACCTTTTTGTCTTGAATTGATGAACTGTTACACTTACTATGCCAAACCAATGACTGTGTCTCAAATTGCGTACTTCTGCACTTACAATACCTAATTTGAGTGCATGAGGGTGTTCACACTGAAAATTCCAATGACACAAAGGGCGCTGCAAGTTCCCGGATGGTGCACTCATAACGGTCAAAAAGCTGAGTGTGCAACGCTGGACACTTTTCGCCCTTAACGGACGCCATCTTGCCCAAATAGCGGAAGGGGAGGGAGCGTTTTCAAACTCGTGGTAATCGCAGTTGAGAAAGCTGAAGCAGCAGCAGTGGAAAACAGACTTTACGGAGGTACAAGCAAGTTATAACATAAACGGTTCATGTTTTGACACAGTATGACCATGTCACTGTCGAATTGAGGACGCATTTATATTAAAATGTTTGCGATCGTCATTTCCGTGAAGTGCACGGAGTTAGTGTTTGATATGAGACAATACTATTTTGTTAAAATTTGCGCACTCCGCCAGTAAGCACACAGTGCACATAGTGTACTCACGTAAGTACACCAATTGAGACAGACTCTTAGTACTTAATCATTACTCACATAGTACATCTATCACTAGGCTACTAATTTTTACGTTTTTCTTTCTAGGAGCCAAAACATTACACATTTACTCTCTACTAATATAATGAGATGTAATGAAGAGAATCTTGAATCTTCAATCTTAAATTTATTTAAAATGTATCAAAAGTTAAAAACCAGGAAAAAGCAGTCATCATACAAGAACAAATAGATAAAAATAGATAACAGAGCGAACATTTAAACTGAACCATAAACCCAGGGACCCGGTTCAGTTTCAGTCCTTCCAAGTCTTTCTCTCCCAGTCGCTTTCTTATTGAATCCAAACACGCAAAAACGAAACTTTTTCAGCCTCCAAAGTGGCCATGACAAATACCATGAAGGGAGTTGGGGCTTTTGTAACCTATTCATAGATGGCACATTTGGAGCAACTCTCAAATAGAGGAACATGGGTGGGGGAAATTAACATCAAAAACCAAAAGCATGGAGGAGACTACTCTTCCAGGGCTTTTCCGACCAAAATCACAAATGCCTGGGACACTGTCTTCATCTCCGAGGCAAAGGTGGACACAGGTCTGAGGGGGCCATGACGGGGGTCCTGTCGGTAATAGCCATCATAGGTAGTGCCATCAGGACAGACCAACTTTGCCATGGACAGTTGGTGGAGCCCACTACACAATCAAACAGACACATGAAAAGAGGCGATAAACTAAACAGTTACAGACACAAATACATGCACACATATCTTAAAGCTATATATGATTCTACTTGTGCATTTTTTTGTATGTGTGCAGGGCCGGTCCTACAATACGCTATTCTGGGTTGGGGAGCAACATCACGCACAAGGTTTCATTTGTAATTTTTAAAAAATGTTCTGGGCCCCCCTCCAGACTGGGCCCGGTGCAGTTGCTCACGTTGCTACCCCTCCAGAACCGGCCCTGTATGTGTGTGTGTGTCTACCTGGTGAGTGAACTCTTTTGCAGGCTGGGAACTTCTTCCATATGGAAGTGGCACACATTTGAATATTCGACAATGCACTCAGCGTTCTCAGGGCAGCAGTCCTCACAACACAATGCCTGGAAACAGAGGGAGACTACAATTAATAAGTTGCAAAACACACAGAACATAAAAAGACCATCACTGAAGCACTACTACACTCACGCATCTTAAATGAACACATAGTTCGGTGCAAGTCAGGTACATCAAACAAGGGGCAAATATTAAATTAAGAACATGTAGCCAAACACTACTCTTCACAACCTAAAGTGCATCATATACCCTATTAGCCAAATGTATAATTGCCCCCATTCACATCCATTATATGACAAGTCTGTTAATGACAATGGCGTTACACTGCAGTTCCTTAAATGAGGGTGGGAAATAACTTACATGTACATGGGGATTAATAACACTAGACAGTCAGTACAGTATATGTGATAAAGCAACGGTATGATGTGATAAAGCAACGCAAGTTAACGTTAACGTAATGTGAAGCATGGACCTCATCAACCTGTCATGTTAATGTAACTACTAACCAGTTTGCCAGCGTTGCATTTTTTCTAACGTTAACGACAGACACCTCTGTTACGGCTCCCACACACAGCTGCGTGCATCACGTTGCTGGAGACGCATCCCATTCACTTTAAATGGGCTCACGTGATCCGTTGCCGAAGTGAATTGTGGGTCCGTCGCGTCGCGTTTCTCTCGCTGCTCGCGTTGAGGAGTTCAGCTGTTGCTGCACCGACAGACGGCACCGGCCAATCAAGCCAATCTACGGACGGCACCAACCAATCACATTACGGTTTTACTTCAAGTCATTTGCATAGCTACCGTCGGGAACACCCACTGGAATGCGTTGACGGAACGCAGCTGTGTGTGGGAGCCGTTAGAGCTACTTCTGTGATGGTAAGTCAGTAGCATAGACTGTAAAAAATAGATCGGTAGGTCGGTAGTTGTAGACCGCATAAGTGAATGATCGATAAATGAAACGCCTGCATTAAACACTACGGCAAGAACCAGTCACTTCCCAGGGATATCGGTGAACATTTGAGAAAGACCTTAGTTTGTCATCTAACGTCCATGATCACTCATACTGATAACATTATTTTTCAAGCTGACGCAAGTTAATAACATTCACACCGCATATTTAAATGTGTAGTTAACATTAGGTAGGCTGTGAAGTTTATTGCACACATATTTAATTGGTATTACTAGTGGTGTTGAGTGCCTGATTAGATGCTTTGTAATGTTGTAAAATTGTCTGACTAACTTTATTGTAACTTTCCTTTTTGCAGGTAAGATATGGGTGATGGCTGAATGTACTGGAGGTGGCGGCAAGGTGGTCTCCATGGTCTACATTAGTCTGCAAGCAAGGGAATGCCTACGTGAAGTGGTTTGGCTGGGGTGGTCTGAGGTGGCATGTCCTCCCCCTTTCTCCAAGTCCCCTGACATCCATCTCCCTGACATCATCACCCACCGTAACTGGATCAACCTGAAGCCCCTTATACTGTACATGGGACATGGCACAGCACCACTGAAAACACATGACTTTCAATAACTTGCGTGGCACCAACAAAGGTCTTCCGCTGCTCTGAACCTTCTGTTAATGTGACATCATTCATACTTGAGGCTGTACATGTAACCTGCGTTGTGTTGAACCTGCGCGATTCAGCCCTGCACACGCCCGGACTCGAACCCGCAAACAGCAGCACCTCAGATCGGGAGGCAAGCGCGCTAACAATTGAGCCAATAGCCCAGGCTACTGGCTCGCATGCCAGCAGCACTCTTGAGGCGTCGGGGAGTGAGGTTTACCAACGTTCCACAAGCACAGCTAAGCTAGCTGGCATCCGTTACATACACATCCCTTTGTTTCTATTTTCTTTATTGATGTCACTCAAACTTTAACTTTCTGTATGCCCCTGAACTCACACAAATTGTAAATTGCAATGCACCATTTAACCAGTGGTGTAGTCTAGTTAGTTAGTTGTAGTGGTGGGTATACTTAGCCTGGCGAGCCAGACCCACATTAAAATGTAGGGTCTGGGCACTCACCGTTCGTAGTGCTCAGTCCGAGGGGCGGGATAATCAGTTGTCTTTCAAATTCCCTCTGCACGCAATAGGACGCAATAGGATATTTGTTTTGAAGTATCAGGGAATTCAAGCCAAACCGTTGCAACTCTGCCATCAATCATTATGTTAAGCCCACCAAACGACTCTATACACGATTTCAATGCCCTGATTAAGTTTCGATTTCTGGAGCTCACAAGCCAACGGAGAGTTGCTAGACTAGCCCTGGCAGCAAATGTAACGTATTTAAGTCAGAGGCCATTGCTTAGTATTTAACTGTAGCCTACACAAAGATGTAGACATTACAAGAATATTAATATCAGAATAATTATTGGTTGATACTAAATCAATATTGAATGTTTTGTTTTTTTATTTCTTTTGTGTGATATATCATTCAGAATGCTGCAACATGACTGGTCTTCAATCAGCCAAAGAGGACACATCGTAACTCCTCTCCTAGTTACTCTCCATTGGCTCCCTACAGTAGCCAGAATTAAATTTAAATCTCTCACTTTGGCCTATAGGACACTGACTGGATCTGCTCCTTGTTATTTTAATTCAATGATCAAGATATACATCCCCAACCACCCACTGCGGTCTTCTGATGAGCGTCTGTTGTGTCGACCAGTCTTAAACGCTAGGTCAAATTCAAGACTCTTTTCCTCAGTGGTTCCATGTTGGTGGAATGAGTTGCCCAGTGCTCTTCGTTCTTGTGATAGTTTTTGGTCTTTTAAGCACTTCTTATACATTATGGTTTGTATGCAGTAGTACTGTTTTATTTTCATTATAGGCTGTTGATTAATTTGACATTGTTTATTATTGATATTCTCCTTAATGTAGTCTTACCATGTTATTGTTATTATATTATTGATTGAATGGGCATTATTATTTATTATTGCTTTCCCCCCCCTCATTTTCATTGTTTATTTCATTAGGCTATTGATTGATCCCTGTTTTAAGTATTATATTGTTTTGTATTTGTTAAGGGTAACCATAACCATCATCATCATAATGTGGTATTTTCTTATGCACTTTAAACAAAGAATAAAAATGTTTCTTTAAACGTAGTACCACTTTAAACACATCACACACTGAACAGCAAAGTAGCTTCCTGATTATGTGTAAAATGTTTACAGAGTATACTGATGTAGTAGGTCCATGTTCTCATATTTTTACAACTGACATGAAGGCTGCAATATTACATTTTTGATTTATAATGGAGCACCCTCTCTGGTGAAAGACTAGCAAGCCTGTGGTAGAGGCATACGACTACAGACATATTGAGAGAGCCTATCAATGAGTTGTCACAGTTTTCAATTTAGACGTATTATTTTGAAATGATGTACGTCTACGGGAGGATTTACACATCATTGGCAAGACCTGATCAAATCATACGAATGCAAAATGCTTCTCCAGCAGTGCAATCGCAGGTAACAATGATACCTTAACGCATTTTCAGATACCGCTGTTCTGAGCATACTAAACAAATTAGCCATTTGTAACTTTGAATCCCTCTTTACGTTAAGCTATGGTCCAATAATGTGTTTACTAAAACACAAGTAACGTTATTTGTCGGGCTGATTCATAAATGGGCATACCGAGGTTGTCGACCTAGCAGGCTAGGTGGCGTTTATTGCCATTCAATGCGGCAATCACTGGTTACGTTAAACCATTTGAAACAAGTAGGACTGTAAATGATGGTGACTATGGCTAACGTCACTTCGGATCAATATAGCAGAGCCCTTTTACTTTACCTATCAACTAGCTAATGCTAGCATGATTTAGCATGCTATGAGCTAATATACTTGCCATTTCCGAAAGAACAGCACATATCTTTTTTCACAAAGAATCTGTCACAACTAACAACGATGTCTCTTACAAACAACTACACCATGTATGACTATCAATATGTATTTAGTCAGACTGTGATAAGATATAGCCTAAAGATAATAACAGCAACACTTATTTAGGTTAGATTATGTGTCGAAATCAGGTGTCGTTAAAATAAGTGAGCGATGACGTGGTAGTGTCTGCAGCCTAGACGGTAAAACATATGGACAAAGCGTTGTGTCTGCAGCCAGCCAGCTGTCAATCATAGGTGTAAACACGCCCTTTTTAGATTTGTTAATATAACATAAAAAAAAATAATTTCAGCGAGAAAAGAAAAATTGTGTGTATTGAAGCATCTTGAAAACTATTTTTTCGAATAAAAAGTTGTTGATACAAAAATAGTTTTAGGTGAGAAAAGTGACACGGAAAGATGGCTACTTGGCCATTGAAATACATGGGGATGGGCGGAGTTACACATTGTACTGCAGCCAGCCACCAGGGGGCTCTGGACTAACGCTCGCATCACTCTTAACAGACGGCACACTGTCCAGTTCTATATATACAGCTATGATATACAGTCTATGGTAACATTAGAAGTAGAAGCTAAGTTAATGCTAGCTTGCATGGAGCCACTTTAAATAGTGAACAGTTAACTTACTTGCACCTGATATTTCATTCAAACTAAACGACATTCACAATGACATCTCACACAGATGTATTGTTGGATATGATATTAACTACCATTCCGGATATTCAACATAAAGGTTAAGTTAGCTATTGAAAAAGTTAACATTAACTCAGTCAACGTTAGCAATTCTTAGCTCGCTAACGTTAGCTCATTGCTAGCTAGTATTAACATGACTAACGGTTTTGGTTAACATTACATTATGAAACCAATATATTTATAATAAATTCACATTTTCAATTGGCATACAGAAGTACTGTAATTCTTACCTTGGATATGATGATGGCAGAGTTTGTACAGCTCACACAAGCAGAAAAGTGATGGTTGATGTCACTGGATGGTTGGAGTTGAAAGTTAGTCGGGAAGATGAACCAAAGATTGTTAAGGCGGAGCAAGATACTTCGTCGTAGTTCATGTCTATAGAGTGGTGAAGTCCCGCCCCTTCCGTTTGCCTCCATAGGACCTATCTTTCAAAAAAATTTGAACGCCAGTCTATGGCGAAAAATAAATGATTTTCTGGTCCCGGTTGACTTGTGCCTTGAATTACCCATATGATGTTTGTCAATTTTAAAGACAATTTTTCATGTAAAGACATTTGCAGTTTGTTTCGTAACTATTGAATTACAACATTGTGAAAGATCGTAATTCCAACGACTACAAACCCATCAGTCGCACTAGTGACGTTAGCTCATTCACAGCCACACTAGATTGTACAAGCATACCAGCAACAGGTCTTAATTGGGCTTTCCTTGCCGAAGAAAATACCATGAGTCAGAGGATTAAACACATCAGGTAAGTTGTATTCATCCATAGACTGTACATTACATACTGTTAAGTGACAAGATGCAACCGTTAAGTAGCATAACAGCTCTTATCGTTTCATTACGTTGGTGACATACATCGTTCGAGACGAGAGATGTAGTCCACTGAGTGGATTCGCACAAAACCAACATAACTTTCTATCAAACAACAGTACTTTCTTGACGTATCTTTTAAATTCACACACATCATATGTGAAATTTGTGGCACAATTCAAACTGGACCAAAAAAGAATTGTTATCTCTCCATTAACTCCCGTTCATTATTTTTTGAAAGATAGGTCCCATGGACCGGAAGTAAAAGGGGCGGGACTTCACCACTCTATGGGCACGAAATGGGGATCGAATCCTGTCTGCATAAAGAGGCGTGTCGATGACGTATTGACGAGCGTAAGTTGTAACAGGCGCACACCTGATATAAGGTTGATTTTCTCCAGACTGGATTGCTCAAAAATGCTAAAAATGTACCTGAAATGTTCAGAAGGGTTTGAGGATCATGAAAATGTGCCCGAAATTCACATTCCTAACTCTATAGAACCAAGACCTTAGCATATGTGGTGAAATTCTGAGCTATGCCCATAGACTTCAATGGAGCAGTCGCTGCCTCTGCTCTGCATGACCCCCCCTCGACAGTGGGTAGAATACTATTTTTTACAGTCTATGGTAGAATACCATGTATCTGTTGGAGATTGAGTTCCAAACCACCAACCCTGTGGCTGGGTTGTGGAAAAAAACCCAGCATGGGCTAAAATAACCCAATAAATGGTCAAACTGCCACAACCCAGTAATTGGGTGCAGAAATAACCCAGCATTTTTTAGAGTGTAAGAAAGAAGTCGAGTAAGAAAGTGAGATGTGTAGGCTTAGATTTTGATGCAGTAGGCCTACAGACTAAACCACATGTTCCTTTCTCTGCTTGTACCCTTATAGGCCTAATAAAATATAGCCCTCACTTAGCAAAGATAATGGCAAACTATTCTGGAAACGTCTCGTTTCATAACTTGATTGCATTTTTGTCCGCTTTTCATCACATTATTATGGGGCAGTTCCAGCGTTATGGATGTGACAATTGGACTCATATTGGTAAACAAAATGCCTTAGAGTGGGGGCAAAATTAGTATCAGTGAATTAATTTGCATAACTTTTAATGCAACCTCTGTCCTCTGAATACTGAGAAATCCTCAAATTTCATATAATCAATTTCATCCTAAGAATAGCCTACAAGGCATTTTATCTGCGTTATGGATGTGACATGAAATGGACACACTTTTGTGAGAGATTACAGGTTTTCTACAAACTCTGTGAATTTTGAAGGAAACTGCCAAAACTATGATATATGTACCATGAAGGAGACTTGAATGAACACAAAAAGTGTGTTTTTGAAACTATGCGTCATTTTCGTAATGCATTATGTAGGAAAAACTGGCATTATGTGACGGTTTCACGTTATGGATGTGACGTGTCTGAACCAATCCTCAACAAACTACATAAAACATTTAATTAAGTAGTGAATTTTGATATGACACAATTGAAATAGTAATCATGAAAAACTAGCGATGAAATTATTGCTTCCTCGGTGCCCACTATGATCCACTGGAAGAATCAGGAAAACAAGTCATTTAAAATATAAAAAAGAAATTATTTTTTTTCTTTTACCGTCATCAATTTTGGTCAGTGATTCCCGGGTTACTGAAACACCAGGGAACATGAAACTTGGTGGCCACTCCCCTAAATAACTAGCCCTATACCTGAACCGTTGCACCCAAGATGACAAAATATTTATGGTATGTTAGTCTCAAGAGCCCGCATGAACCTAACCCATACCCACTCATTTGTGATTTGCACACATAAAGTACATGCACGCGCACGTGCACACATGCACACATGTGCACACACACACACGCACGCACAGTCGCACACATACAGACAGGCAAGCACACACACACATAAACACATACAGACAGGCACACACACACACACACACACACAAACACAGGCACGCATATGCATTTGGGCATGCAAACACACACACACACACACACACACACACACACACACAAACACAGGCACGCATACGCACATGCACACACACTCTTATAAACAAAAGCAAACTCACATATGCACACACTCATTTACATGCACATGAGTTGCAGGAGTAGGAGATGGAGACAAATTGACAAGCGTGATTTATTTTTGCGAAGAGAATATGCAGGACTGAGAGGCGGTCATATATTGTACTGCTAGTCAAGCCAGTCAGCCATTTCACCAGCTAACACGATAATCCAGTTACTGTACAACATTAGTATGACAGTTACAGGAAGATAATCGCTCAGATTTTTGTTTTTAGGCCACTTGAAAATAGGCTATGGCTAGGCTAATCACTGGAGGTATTTTAATATTACTGTATGTTTGTTTTGCTAATGGTTAGGCAAGGCCTCCCTGTGGTTTTGATCAACCTAATAATCTTTGAAATGTCAGTTGTAAACACTAAGTTGAAATGCGTTGAAACTGACATGCCACCAGAACAGACGTTTTATCGGCTTTGAGGCATAATAAAGTCCCCAGTCTTGTAAATTCACATTATGTAACATCCATAATGTCACATCCATAACGCACCATTAAAGGTTTTAAAAGTAAGAAAGGGGCATAATTTGGTCATCACACTTTACATTGATATAAATCAGCTTTGCACAGACACTATGGACATTGTCGCATCAACACTGTATGTGTAGCATAAACTTTTCCTATAAAACGTTATGGATGTGACATGGCCATGGAACTTGCTGACTTAAAAACAAAAGCCTTCGAAATGTATGGAGTTGTGCTCTTAAAGGCAAGCTGAGCATAGACATTACTCTACCATTCCCTTGTCAATCTGGAATTTGTCAAATGACACAATTTGTTTGAACATTGGGTCCATTTATCCACTTTTGAAATATGTATAATATTACCATGTGAAAAATGTTGTTTCTGTATGGTTGCACACCATATTTATGATGTAAAAAGAGTGTCATTCTCCATTAAATTCAATCAGATCAGTTACAAACAATAAAATATAGACCTAAATGAAGATTTTAACAACAGTTCTATTTGCGTATGCACAACTTTTTTTTTCCATGGTAAGGATGACCTTTGCATGGAATTGCCCTATGACCATTAAATGTAGGCTATGCTATTTTGCATGATAAAATCTGATTCATCACAGGTAAACACAATAAAGAATGGGAACGTAAATTGGATTATGTATTCTAAGTTGTAATTCCTCTGTATGTCCTGTTGGTGACCTCATTGAGAAGTAGTGTTAAGACGCTCTTAGCCGGTAATGAGAACTCTGGAGCACTCGTAGATCTACGAGTGTTTTACGACGCTCTTAAGCTACGATGGTTTCGGGAAACAGTCGGCAAATCTTAGTTCGTAAGAGGGACTATACGACGCTCTTAGGCAGGGCTCGAATTATCTTTTTGTCTTTAAGGGGGTCTCTCTATCTCATAAAAAGTTGGCACACCGCGCATAGCCTAACAAGGCGATACAATGAAATAGCCTAGGCGCAAGTGGCGCTTTTGCGCAGTATATGCGCACGGTAGGCCTAGGCTTTACCTTGACACACGCACACAACAGACATAGATTTTTCATAGAAATTGATTACTTTTAATGCATTTTTAACATATTATTGATTGTAATAGTCCATATCTCATTTCAATTTCACAATACAAAGAAATAGACTAAACGAAGTCTGTGCCATTCTCAATTTCACAACGTAACTCATTTAAACCAGACCACCGTCTCAGATAGGCTATCCTCACTGTCAAACACAATAATGCATGTAGTGTAACTTATACACAGGGGAAAAAGCACTAACTGGCAGAAATGAATAAAGCCAGCCAAACTATGTTGTAGTATTAGGCTAATGTGTTAGGCTAATGTGGAAAATTAACAGACGAACAATTTTGGAGTTTGCACTGAGATATTGTCGGGTAACCATTGAATATTCCGACATCAGAGATTGCTAACAGGTGTTTCAAAATATCTGGAAACTTTCCGGAACTCTGAATGGCAGAGGATAGCTACAGATCATCAGACAACACAATCATTGTAGGCTGCATTATAGGCCATAATTTATGGCTTTGTCAATCAACATAGAAGAGGTGAAGCACAAGTTCAACAGCAAACAGGACTTTTCAGCACGTATCAAACCAAGGGCGCGGGAAGGGGGGTGCTGAGGGTGCTGCAGCACCCCCTGCTGGCAGGAGATAGATTTTTAAAAATTGTTATATAGCCTATATTTCTAAATAATTAGGCTACTAATTCGCTGTCTGTCATTATTTATATTTGTGTATGTGAAATGATGAGTCAAATAGCAAAAAAGGGTTATGGATTGGTTGGAATATAGGCTACTAAAAATTAACAGTTATAGAGATCAACGTGAACTTGAGTCAGTTACTGTAAGAACCGTGGTTTCAGCTATGTGATAGCCAGAGAATGTCTAATCTGTAAACGGGCTCTGGTGATAGCGATCAAGTGTGTAGGCCTACGATTGATATAGGCCTACATATTCTATGCGATTTACACGTTCAAAAAAGCATGGATAAGCTGAAAGAAACTTTAATTGTGTTGTACAGTTTTGCAAAATTAATAAATTATATAGTGAAATAATTTCACTAGTCGCAGATAGAAATTATTAGGACACATTCTTGCTGTGGAGACGACACACTATTCAGGAATTATTTGCGAGATCATTGCAACGTCTTTAATGGTAAGAGATCGCACAGGGATGGATAATGAGCGGTTGTTTAAGATTAAATTACAGATATTCAGATACAGATATTCAGATACGAGAGACCCCCTCAGGTTTTTGACTTTGTTGCTTTCATGGGAGCCAGTCCTCACTCTATGGGAGCTCGGCTCCCTCTGGCCCCCTGCTCTTAGGCTTAAGATGCTTTCGGGGAACTAGGCCCAGGTCTATAGCAAAAGGCGCATGAAGCACAGCTGAAGACGCAAGGTCTTAGGCTACTTAGGACAGGTGTGGAATGTATTTTTCATACTTGTAACTTTTATACTTTTTAAACTATTAATTAAAAACTATTAAACATTTCCCCATAGACTTAACATTGGCGATTATGGCATCACAATAGGGCACTTAGAATCCTATGCCAAGTGTTCCGGCCACCTCCAGCAACTGTCTGTCTCAGGCTTTAAGCATACAATCTGGCTCTCTTAAGACTACAGATCCTGTTCAACTGTTTCCTTTGCCCACAACTGTTTCAAAATAAAAGTCTCCACTACAATAATTCCCTATTAAATAATTTAACCATTTAAACTATCCAACTATTTAACTGTTCAACTATTCCAACTGTCAGTTATCATCAACTATGCCTCTAGCCTACTATATTAAACCACCACCTACCTAGCAACCAATTTAGCAACCATTGAAATTAAGCATCTATGTCAGTTTCCATAGCAACCAAGATGATTATACTAGCAAACCACTGTAGTAACTCCTTTATTTCTGATAGTAGCTACCATGGACACCCTAGCAACAGCCTAGCAACCACATTCACAGTTAAAACCTTGCAACCAACATTAACTTAGCAACCAGCATAGCAACCACCATAACTACTCTAGCAACAGTCAGTTGTCATCAACTTTGACTCCTGCCAACTGTTTCCTCTGCCCACAACTTTCAAAATAAAAGTGATCACTACAATAATTCTATATTAAATAACCTAACCATTTTCACTATCCAACTATTTAACTGTTCAGCCATTCCAACTGTCAGTCGTCATCAACTACAACTTCCGCCAACTGCTTCCTCTGTCCTCAACTTCAACTTCAAAATAAGTCCTCAATACAATAATTCGCTATTTAAAATATATAAAATATATAAATATATAAAATAATTCAACTATTTAAACTACTCAACTATTTAACTGTCAGTTGTCATCAACTATGACTCCCCGCCAGCTTTTTTCTCTATCTGACCTCCATCTTTTTGCTTAGATTATATTTTAGACAATATTCAACAATATTTCATTCATTTTTGCATTTTCATGCACTCGTAATTCCCTGGAATTACATTCTCTAGTTATAACTGTTTTGTCGTTGACTATGACACCACAGTGAAGTTAGTTTCACTTTGCCTATGAGTTCAAATAATAGACAAGTGCAGATGCGTGTCCTCTTCTAGTCACAAACAGGTTTTAGTTAAGCATGGTTTATAGGAATACCTGTTCCAAACGGTCTTGTGTGCAAGCAGATTCCTTCAAATGCGCCGGTTTGAACCAATGCGCTGTTTGAAGTCGCGCTGCTTGCTGTTAAAGGGAATGACAAATTGAACACTGAATCCCTAGGCGTTGATGGGCTATCTTCTGCCCTTCACATTGCCTTTGCGGAACAACTAACCCTTTCCTCCACGTTGTGTACACGGAAAGCATTGAATAGCAAACCCTCCCGCCTACTTCCCAAGGTTTATTAACCCTAATTTCAAAGAAAGATCCACTAGCTATTGATAATTAGAGGCCAATCTGTCTTCTCAATAACGATTACAAAATTTTAGCTCAGATCTTTGACAAAAGAATAAAGTAGTCCTGGATCATATAATTGATGAAACCCAATCTGGTTTCTTAAGACATAAACACATTTCTAACAATATCAGGCTTGTACTGGACAAAGACTAGTGATCTTTGCAACGACGAGGCCTAGCCCATTTTGTTTCTAGATTTTTGTAAGGCATTTGACACAGTCGAGCACAAGTTTTTCAGGCCTTAGAGAAGTTTGGCTTTAGTCCTTACTTTTGTGCTTCTATTAAAACCATGCAAACTGCTCTATTAAATAATATACAGGGACAGGTTTGACATAAATCGTGGTGTCAGGGTTGTCCTATCTCCCCCTTCCTGTTCCTGATCTGTGCAGCTACTCTCTGATTCAATTAAGAGTAGCCCCTTACGGGGGATTTCAATTGCTGGAGAGGAAATCATCATTAGTCAGCTGGCGGATGATATCCTGTTCTTAAAGGATGCCACACAGGTTTCAATAGCTAGGCCTACCAACCGTCTCTGACCATCCATCATAGGCCATAATGTAATAATAATAATAATAATAATAATAATAATAACAATAACAACAATAACAATATTAATAATAATAATAATAATAATAATAATAATAAATACAGTCGTGATCTAACAATAACCTAGTTAGTTTCATAATTTACCATTATGAGCACAATCATTATTTCTTTAACTCTCTCCTCACAATCATCAATGCATGCAGCAGGCCCTGGCCCTTTGATACATTCTCTTGCGCTGATACACTTCAGCGTTTAAACAGGCGGAGCTGTAGACACCTTTTCACCTTTTAGATAATGGGGTCCTGTGAACTTGCTGGCGCGTGAGATATTGACTGACAAATACCACGTCCAATCGGAATAATATGATTTTAGATGAGAACCAATGAGGGTCATTTTGTGCGCTGCTTGTTTGGTTGTAGGCTACTGTAGCTGATGAAAAGCATGCACTGAGGGATCGTCTCTAAAAGGGGCTTGTAAGAACCTTGACATGGGGGAAAGGATCATTTAAGCAACTGTCATATCTGCTTGTAAGAAAATTACTTTTCGGATCCAAAAAATATAGTGTTCTGATCACTTCTGTACTGGTTAACGTTAGCGAGCGAAGTATCTGTCGTACTTACGAATTAGCAACGTTAGCACTAGCCAGTGAAATGTCAATGTTACGTGTTTCAAATTGTTTCACTGATATGCACTAATAACGTAATATATTTTAGAATGCTGTCTTGTCAGCGGTTTAACAACACGGTGAAATGCTAGGTATGTAGTTAATATAACATAATGATCCTTTGCAGTTATTGACTCGAGCTAGTTAGTTAAGATAACGTAAAGTTAGCTGTTGATCTGACCTAACCTTGCGTCACTGTTTTAATCTTCAAAGCTACAAAGTGACATTGGGAATTTGATACCCATTGTCACTGAAAATTTAAAGCAGATTTAAATCATATGTACTGCCACTGATTGTTAAGCCAGCTAGTTAATCTTACCGGAAAGTTATTAACCTCGTGACTGAGATGCATGTGGTGTTTCTTCATTAATAGCCAACTATTTTATACCAGTGATAGTGAGAAAGATAATCACACGTAGAGGGGTTGGTGGTCAGACAGTTTGACGGCAAGTTGGTCAAAATCAGGTAGTCATAAGCAGATTTGTGATACGTTACGCAATTGGTGGCACCTTGCACATATTAGTGGTCAAACATGTTTCCGTCCATGCAACGTCGCCCAATCTGCGAAATTGGTGCCCGCGCGGTCCGGCTACAGAATTTGACCAGACATATACGTGAGGGTCCAGTCAATGGCAAGAACAATGCCAAACCCGGAACTGCAGCATGGCTTGGTCAACGTGTGGGCCTGGTGCTCGCATGGCTCCAAAGAGCTGCAGAGGGTACAGCTGAGGCGAGCTCTAGGAAGAAAAAAGAAGGCATGATGTCAATTTTTGCCAATCACTGTAGTTTTGTCACGGGCCAGAGGCTTCGGCGCGCCTTTCAGATTGGAGACTTGTACTCCAACCTGTACTCTGAGCGCACCAGGTGGACGCTTGTGGGCAGCATATGGCGCCGCTTGCAGAGCAAAAGTGCTCCAACTAGGAAATTGCTCGCTGCTCTGGCGGGCGTCTTCATGTGGGAAGAGGAGAAGATTCGAGATGATGAGCTTCGGAGGTAAGACCTGCCATAGGTGTTTGAGGACCTACATCTTAGGCTAATAGTTAATACTGGGGTCTGTTATCTGATCATGCACTTCAGCCACCTGTGGTTTATGGTTCAAATAGTTTCTTTTGCATGGGCAAATTGCTAAATCTAGTGTGTGTTAATATTTGCTCACCTGCACAGGTGTGCTTGGGAGCTCCAGGCGCTGGAAGCTGCCAAGAGCCAGCCTTCCACTCCAGACAAATTTGCTGGGCAGATGGAGGCTGGCTGGGAGGTTGTCATTGAGAAGAAGACCTTCAGAGTGTGGAGGAGACCCATTGAGGGCAGCCACCTGTTTGAGTACAGAGGTCAGAAAAATGGGCATATTCTATTCCATATTTCTATTTGGTTACAGTGTCAGGGCATGAACAGCGATTTGCAGTTAATAAAGTGAATGTTGACTGCAGAATGGGGTGGTTGACAGCACAATCACAAGTCTGCACAGTATGTTGACATCAGATATTTGCTGTATGGTTATTATGTTGGGGACCTGCTGCACCTTCCATCCTTGCTTTACTGCATTTGGAGCCACCATTGCTATTCAGGGGTGCGTTTCCCAAAACCATAGTTGCTAACCAACTAAGTAGCTAACAGGTTAGCAACTATGGTTTTGGGAAACGCACCCCATGACGGTTAACTTCTCATTGGAGCAGGATTGAGAGGCCTTATTTTCTTTTGTCAGTTGGAATGCTTTGGCCTTTTTGCCTGCTCTTTCTGTTTGCATTGCAATATTTGGCCTTCTTTTGATCTGCTTGCTCTCTCTCTCTCGCTCACCCCCCCCCCCCCCCCCCACAGTATTTGGCACCTACAATGATATCACCCCTAGGCAGTTCTTCAATGTCCAGGTAAGTAGAACGGCATGGAAAACAGACAACATCTTAACCTGTTGTTTTTGTTAACACAGTTAGCAAAGAATAGCTTTGAATGTAGTGATTGATTGTACTCCCACCCAGGGCCGTGGCTAGGGTTGTATTCCATATTATGCACTATGTGCAGCCTTAATACCCCCACACATATTTAAATCAACCAAACTGCAAATATTAAGACAAAAAGATATCCTACCCACTTATTTACAAAATGTGCACTTTTGGGTAGTGTAGGCTAGCCTAACATGCAGTGTATCCTTATGGAGCCAATGTAGAACCTTTACAGTATAAGTATATATACTCTTGATCCCGTGAGGGAAATTTGGTCTCTGCATTTATCCCAATCCGTGAATTAGTGAAACACACTTAGCACACAGTAAACGGACAGTGAAGCACACACTAATCCCGGCGCAGTGCCTGCAACAACAGCGGCGCTCGGGGAGCAGTGAGGGGTTAGGTGCCTTGCTCAAGGGCACTTCAGCCGTGCCTACTGGTCGGGGTTCGAACCGGCAACCCTCCAGTTACAAGTCCGAAGCGCTAACCAGTAGGCCACGGCTGCCCTAAGTATTTGTTTCAACCCAGTTACGAACTGGGGACCTTTCGCGTGTGAGGCGAACGTGATGACCACTACACTATGGAAACATCCTAATACACTATGGAAACATCCTGAACATAAATAGGAACAGAAAGCCCTTCTTAATGACGTCAGCCGACCGATGACATCTCTTATCAAATACCGCACAAACACAAAAGTTTACAACAATCAGACAGCTTTCTAATGTAGGCTATCCTTATGCTGAGAGTCAGGGAAAGTCCGCTCTCTTTGGCTATCATGTGTGCGCGAAGTATGTTTCAATCAAGACATTATGCAAGCTATTTTTATTATTCTAATATTGAATGATTTTACAAATGAAGCCATGAAGAAATGTACTGTACACACAAGTGCGTACAGGATTACGGCTGCCGGCGGCAATACTCCCACCTGCGTGTCTACCGTGATGGAGGTGTGTTAAATTTAGCCCGTGACCTTCTCTCTCTCTCCCGCCATCTATCTCACCTTTGTTCTAGTTGGACACAGAGTACAGGAAGAACTGGGATGCATTGGTTATCAAACTGGAGGTGGTGGACAGGGACGCCAACACAGGCTCCGAGGTGGTGCATTGGGCAACACACTTTCCGGTGAGTTCCTGCTATGGAACACGGTTTCATTTACCAGACACGTGTAGGCATGACCTAAATCTGCATGGAATGACATGTCTACCATGTCTAGTATTTTTAGTAAGCATATGTTGTACATGTGATATTTTTCATTTCTGCAATCTGTCATGTTTGTTCTGGTATTCTATCAGTCAATTATTTCCTGGTGTTTTTTTAAATACCAGAAGAGGACATGTTGTTGTCATATAACTGGTATATCTGGTGCTCATTTCTGTAGTTTTTGTAATTCTCTTGCATTGTTGCACATGTCTATCTCTTTGTAAGGCTAATAGAATAATCTAGGGACTTACTTGACCAGTGTAGTCTAGACTAGACTAACAAGGCTTCCTCTCTGTTAATCCCCGCGAGTTATCCTGTGTGGCTGAGTGGATAAACTCTTAACTGTGAAATGAGTGACTTTTAAAACACTGAAATACTGATTTAAAACTGAATAGAAATCAATCGTTGGTATTTTTGTAATAGCCAGTAGCAAATTTTGAAATCACTACACTGCTTAGTGTGGGGTTATTGGTTTTCATGCAGCAGAAGTTTGTCCTCACATAATCATGTGTGTCTGTGTGCGGCCTAGAAGGGTGGTAACATTGGCTTGCCTGTAGAGTTCTGACACTGACACTTGTCTCTCCCTATAGTACCCTATGTATTCGAGGGACTATGTGTACGTTCGCCGCTACGACGTGGATGTGGAGAATAACCTGATGGTCCTAGTCTCAAGGTAATAAAGCCAGATTGAGTACAATACTCAAAAAAGGTGTTGTCCTCACAGCATTTGTTAGGTACTGTCTGGAAGACAGTAAAGTAATTATCACTTTTTATAACCCGCATTTACATTTATGCATTTAGTTGATGCTTTTATTCAAAGCGACTTACAAATGAGGATTGTAGATACAGACAAAAGAAGATTGTAGCTACAGACTACAGTGTAATAGGAGACCTTAGAGTAACTATAAATTCTGCTTTTACATTAAAAACGCAAGATAGCCAGAGGGTGGCGTTCATTTCAAACGTGTTTCTTCCACCCTTTGCCCCCTATCCAGAGCTGTGGAGCATCCCAGCCTCCCCGAGACCCAAGACTTTGTCCGCGTGCATGCCTACCAATCCCGCATGGTGATCCGGCCCCATCGCTCCTTCGATGAGGTAGGACTCCCACACATTTAATTTAATGAGCATTTTTCATCCAGAGCAACTTGCAAACGCTTACTGTTTCAAGTTACAGTACAGTCAACTGTGTGTGTGTGTGTGTGTTCACTTTGGCTCAAATCCATGACCTTCACAATGTTTGCTCCATCTTCTTCCAGTTGACCTGCCGAGACGTTTTTGATTTGACATATGATTACCGAAATTAAGTTAATATTTAACATCAAGTACAAGACTGCGGGTAACAGATTATTCATAAGAGACTGTATTTAACTTTATTATGGGCCCTGATTTAAATGCTGGGCAAAGTCTAAAAGTCTAAAGCTTGCTATATATAAGCTAAACTATGCTAAATCTATTTGTAAATTTAATACAAATCTTATTCTAAACACAAGCAGTGGTGGGTCTGCTAAAAGCTGTCTCACGCTATATGATGATGATGATGTTAGTTAGGGCCCTATGTGTTCACTGTCTTCACTGTCTCCCTTGTTTTTCTCTGCAGAATGGCTTTGATTATCTGCTCACCTACAGTGACGACCCCCAGACAGTGTTTCCCCGATACTGTGTGAGCTGGATGGTCTCCAGCGGTGAGTTCTCCTCTTTGCTTTGGTCATATTTTCTCATAACAGCAGCGACCATGAACTCAGTCTGGAGATGTGGCTATAGTAATAGATCCCTTAAAAACATATGAGGTTTGAGGTTTCTTTTTCAACTAGTTCAGCAGTTCCCAAACTTTTTCCCAAACTTTTTGACTCCGCTCGCGTACCCCCACCATCCGACACATAAAAATGTAACACATTTTATTGACGCATTCCAGACATCATGTTTAATTAGCTGCCCCACATGATGGCAAATAACAAAATCAAAACGTGCAACTGGTCTATGAGCTCACACACTAGATTATGAACTAGATTATTAGAACATTATGAAACACAAAGAACAAAGAGAACATAGGCTTAAGTTTTTTTTTTTTTTTTTTTTTTTTTAAACATTTTTAACACCTTTCTGACATTGCCCTTTTCATCTCGCGTACCCCCTAGTGGAAGCTTGCGTACCAACGGTGGTACACGTACCACAGTTTGGACATCCCTGAACTAGTTCAAACATTATATAACTTCTTTATTGTGAGCATTTACAGTGTGGTTAGTATTGCATTCATATTTAACAGGTTTTTATGTTAAGAGTATACTACAATGGTAGTTGCTTTGTTTGGTAAACAAATAGTAAGTTCATATGTCAGTGGCGGTTACTACTCGTTTGTGGTACAACAAGATGAAAACGGCATTTGCTAACCCCAACAGGCATGCCCGACTTCTTGGAGAAGCTCCACACTGCTGCCCTGCAGGCCAAGAATCTTGAAGTGGGCATATACGATTACGCTGGCGTCATCAAGCCGCCCGCACCCAACCAAGAGCGAGTGGGCGGAGACAACACACACAACCTCGGAGGCCAAGGTCAGATCTATGCCTGAAGTGGCCACAGAAGGGGACAGACTTTTGGGGGAAACCTTAGCACCATCCCCTTCACCGCCTTTGACATCAAACACTTAAAAGGTTACTGAAAGGAGTCAACAAGCATTCTTCTCAGCCCCCCATGGAAAAAAATCTTCTTCCCATAAAAGACAAGATTATATCTGCATGTGTTTTTGTGGTTGTTTGCTTTTTCTTTTTTTTTTTTCTTGTCGCTATTTGAGGCCTGGTGAAGCCAACTGAAGGGAAGATTTATTACTTCCATGTTTGTCCAGAGATTTGCCACTGGATCTATCACTCAGTGGCAGGAATATGATCCTCTGGAAGGGAGGGATTGATCTCCTTAAATCTCTGGCTTTCTCCACAAGCGAGAGCCAGATGTTCTTCCCTTGACTGTCAGTCTTGCCATGGCCAAAGCTGAGACTCCCTGTCCCCCCATCCCCCGCCGCTGACTTCTCTGTGTGTGCATGCGTGTGTGTGCACCCGTCTGTCCGTCCAGAAACTTTGTCTTTAAATGAAATCTCCTTTGAGCACGAAACGGTTATCCTGCAATGCCCTCAGTGTCAGATCACTCCATCTCAAAAAACCTCAGTCAAGATTTTCAACGCTTTTCCTCTTCGAGAGATTCCGGGGGGGAAAAACAAAAAAAATATACATACATACCAACACTGAGCACTGCTCTTGCCTCAAACAGAATGCAAGGGCTATGTCTGGCTGCCTCTTGCAAACCTTCATCTCACACTTATCTTTGCCTGAGACTGTGAATGTCTGTGTTATTTCTTTGTTTGTTTGTTTTTTTATTTTTTTGCTTAAAAAGCTTTGGAAAAAAAATATATAAATAAGAAAACACGACTGCCACTTCGAGCCAAACAGCCTTCAGAAAGATAACCAATCCTCCACATCCTAACAAGGGAGGGTGTGTCTTATGGCAACCACTAGCAGTATCATCAATTGGAGAAGTCACTGGTGGTTTCAGGGGCTTTTTGCGCGAAGCCTGCAGCCCAGCGTTGTGCTCTCTCGTCTCTGAAACCGGGAATCTGTTTGCGTGTGTCCTTTCAGTGCAGGCAGCAAATTATACCATCCAGTCCTTTTGACATCCAGTACTTGTCCACACAGGTTCTTCCAGACCTCTTTTATGGAACACTGCACTGGTCTCCTACTAAGAACAGGACTTGTGCCAAGATAGCACTGCCTCTTGTGTTTTCTTGCCTATTTACTACAAACACCACATATGCTAAGCTGCTGCATTTCCACCAAAGCATGACTTTCACAAAGGGATGGCGACAGGTGCACAGCTCTTACTCCTGTATATCTGGACTTGCCTGGAAAATGGGAGTGGTAATTGGGTATGTTTTCAGTCTAATGGTGTGTAATTGATGAAAAACCGATGTGCTCTAAAATTTGTTGGGAGATTAACAGTCTGGTTATCTTGATTAGCATTCTGATGATCCTTCCTGAAAAGGTACCATAAATATTTGAGAAGGGGTGTGTGTGTGTGTGTGTGCATGTGTTGTGTTGTGTTTTTTTGGAGGTGGTTGTTAAGATGGTGAATTTCAATTAATGTGTTCATAGTATTGATACTTCTGGTCTGTCGGAATGAAATGTTCAGAGTTCAGACAAAAACATGACTTGCTAGCCCTCACCTGTTTGGACTTATAATGCAAAATGTCTCTAAATGGTTGCCAGGTTGAAGTTGTTACAAACAAATGTTAAAGCTAATTGACCCCCACACTGGTGACTTCACACAGAAGGATTGAACTCACGGGCATGGATTATAAAATAGAATATAATCCTTTATTTTTGATCTGGAAAGCTGTGGTAGAATTGAGTTAAACTGTCTCTCTCATATACAGTAGCGCAAGTCATCAAGGCTTTGAGTAGAGCGGAGGTCTACAGACATGAACAGTCTACCTTGTTTTCTGGTGTCTTTCTCTTCGTGCACTTCACCTATGTTGATAGAAGGTTTTAGAATTTCACATTATTTTCATGTGCCGTCTGCTTTGTGTTGGAAGATCTTTCCCCATGTTGTTCTTGAAACTTTTGACTTGTGTGCCACTCTGTTTTTCATGTTATACCAAAATAGCAAAAATAGGTGATATTGTGTCATATTTGTGTTAAGCAAATGCACTATGGTAATACTGTTTGCCTGTAGGGGAAAAAGCTTTTTTGTACTTCATGGAGTAAGTTAAAGCCTGTACAACCTCACTGAATTCAATAATTAATTCATTGTTTTGTGTGTGTGTTGCTGATACATCAGGTCTGAATAACCAGCAATGTGTACTGTATGTGTGCAAATGTCTGCTGTTAAGACTTCTCTTTTTTTCACAGTATTTACTCCTATTGAAAATGTAGTTCAGAAAAATGAAGCATTTTGCCAAAAGTTTTTTTTTTTGGTCATATACTCAGATATTTGTTGTCTTTGACTTAGGATCTATTGTTTTGGTTTTGTTTTGATGATTTTTGAGTTAATGATTTGGAGAATATTGTTCATGGCATTTTTTTCCCTTTCCCATGTTAAATAAATCCATCAACACACGGAGACAAAAACAGTACACTGTCTTTAGTTTCTGAAAGATAAACCTCGTAGGTTACTAGTGTTGCTTTGTTGACGGAGAAAGTTTGTTACTCCTAACCCAAGTTAAGATCTGCTTAAAGTAAATGACCGGCATTTGAAAATGGCAACAAACAGTTGATATTTTTTTTTTTTTATTATTTATTTTTTTTCTGTCTCGTCCATTTTCAAATGGTGTTCATCTTGGGGTGTGATGGTGTGGTGTTGACTGAATTACGTCAGTATTATATAACATCACTTTCACCAGTAAGGGTTTAGAGCCTATGTAGTCTTTGCTGTTGATAACTGCATTTCTCACTTGTGTTTCAATCTAATGTGAGTTGTCCTAATGCTGAACACTTGGCCTCAAGAAGTCTAATGCTGCCTGCCTGAGTGGAGTTGGTCTCTATACTGATATAAGAAGATGAAATGAAAATGTAAAGATGAATATATGTTGAAAAGATGTTGAGTGCGTGCCACATGTCAGATCACACTGAGGAGAGTTTGATCTAGTTCTTCATTTGTTGATCAAACACTTCTGGCGTGGCTTGAGTGCTTGGTTAAAAAAATCATACCTGATACCTGAAGAATGTAATGGCTTCAAGACTTCAAGATGTTCTTTTTATGAAAAATGTATTTACTCACCTACTACTACTTCACAAGGTAGCTTGTTCAATTAGCAACACTGTATGCAGGTACACGAATGTTCTCAGTGTGTGCAAAGTCCCTCTGTGAAAATATGTGTGATTTGATTATGAAATCTGTCTAACTGGTTATCTGAGATTGTGAGGGAGTGGATGGTACAGCCAGTAACAGATTGTTGCTATATGCGTTTTAGCGTCAATGTTGAAAGGAGAGTTCTAATAAAATACAATAAATCTTTTAAGTAAAATGCCTCCATTGATTTATCTTTTTCCTGGTGTGAGCCGAACTGCTTTTGCAAAAATAATACATCATGACACGGGCAAATGTTGAGTGGACTCGCATGCCGTTCTCTACACCCTCCTCTCTCTGCTGATTGGACAGCAACCAAGGTTAAACCTGTCACTCTCATCTGTCGCTGCCCTTTGCGCAATCTCGCAGCATCGCCTTCTCTATCAAAGCGTATAAGCTATAAGAAGAACTGTTGGGGGACAGGTTGCTGATAGCTGTTGACAATGAAACAGATCTACCCCTGACCTGGTGCGACTCAGGGCCAGAAAAGTTTCAGGGTGAATTGGATTGCCCATGGTGCATTCTGTCCCTGAAGACCATAGAGCTCCAGGCTGCCTGTTGTCAGTGGAGTGATGAATGGAGCAGTTCAGAGAGGCAAGCAGCCACTGGAACACCAGCCAAGGGGCCAAAATATGGGCTCACCAGTTGGCAGTCAACTCTAGTCACACCACTAAAATGGTATTTAACTGATTTTTTTTAAAAAACACCCTCTGATTTAACTAAAATGAATCTACACAGTGAGTAATTAAAAAAAGAGGATCTATAAGTGAGCTGTTCTGATTCAAGAATTTTTTTCAAGAAAGTTCAGTCAGAAATGATTATGCAGTGATTTGGATTTAATGGAAAAATCCATGGTAGTAGGCTGGGTGAACCCAGCCTGATCTGCCGGCGATTTCTTTTTTGCCCTGCAGCAATGTTGAATCTTAAAAGATTGAGCTTGGTCTGGTAAAAAAGCCAGACTATGGTGGTTGCAGAATTGGAAGTTGATGTGTGTAGTATGTAGTCAGTGATGTCAAATCCTGGTCAAAGAGCCCTTGGCGATGAGGAGTGACCACACCATGCTGCTGCGATGCAGTGCCCAAGTTGCTTGAGAGCGCAGGTTTGGTTGGTTGCCAAAGAAATGTTGTCACATCAAATAAATGATTTCATTGGCGGACAACAGAACTACTATGCCACTACATATAATGTGAGCCTTTATTCATGCATTACCAATGGAGATGTTCTGCAAATAAGGACACATCTGTTCCACTACTCAAGTATGTCACACTATGGCAAAGGCTTGATCTGGCACAGTTGCACAAAGCTGTCGGCTATCAAATTTTCAGACGACAGTTTTTTTTTCTCTCTTAAAGTGTGTTTTACAGTGTTTCGATCTAAGAATATGCTAATTCTTCACCAGCTATTGAACATTTAGACTTCAATGCAACTGTGTATCTCAGTATTGTCAATGCATCAGTGTCTCATTGGGCTCATGTCTGCCCTCTTTTGGTGATAGAGTGCTAGTACAGGCTCCTATGGAGATGAATGGCCCATAAGAGCCTGTCAGACTGGGAGAAGGACTCGGCCACTCTGTCTCCCCTTGAAGGTTTTTACTGCAACCTGTTAATGTCTTACATTGTAGAGTGTCCCGTTGATTCATTACAAATCAATGGAGCCATATTAAGCAATATGGCTCCATTGAAATTGTATCCTTTCTTCTCTTATTATTCATTAAGTCAAGTCAGCAATGTTCGTTATTCAGTCAGACACTCTTTTTAAAGTCTTTTTTTTATTTTTGTGCTTTTTGTCTCTCAGTCTTTATTGAAAATTGGATACAAAAGGGAAAAACCAACACTTTTATGCAGACATACACATCATGGTTTTGAAGCCTATATCTATTGTGTTTCGTCTAGGGGTCAGATACAATTACATTTGCACCAAGAAGACAAATCAGTGTGGAAATCCAATCCTACTCCCAGTATTGTCTTTGTTCTGCATTACTTCTCCTTTTGTTTTTGTTTTTTCACTTGTTTTACACCTTAAATCTCAGTTGCAATACTATACACAGTCTCAAATATGGGAATATGGCAACTATGCCTCAATGTTTTTCTTAACACAGATACACCAACTGAGATTGAAACATGACTAGTGAACAGAATGTTCTCTCAGAAAGAGTTAGGGGAAAAAACGTGCCTTTCAAAGAATTAGAGTCCAAAAACATACACAAATAGAGAGAGACCGCATTGTGCAAAGGTGAAGAAGAGGCTCACAAGCCTCCAAAGTGCTTGGCTCAACCATGGACAGGAGACGAACTGCATGGTTAGATCAAGCACAATGGAGTCCCGGGCAGACAGAGACACTCAGCTTCTGCATTTGGTTCTTTAAGGAGCCCACAATCTGTAGTGCAGGAGGAAAGGAGTAAGAGAGAGAGAGAGAAAGAGAGAGAGAATGAGAAAGAGAGGGCGAATAAAAGAAGGAAGCCAACAGATTAAAAGAGAGAGTGAAGGAATGAGAAAAAAAGAGATAGAAAAGAATCAGGCTGCGTAGGCGAGGATGAGAAGTCGCTATACCACCAGCAAAAGAGTAGATAAATCTGATGAACATGTGAGATGAGGTTGTAGGAGTCATCTAGTGGTGAGAGGATGGATGTAGTTGGATCACCTGTTGTCTTTTTGAAAATGTATCTCTAAAGCAGTGACAATGACCTTGGGTGTGGTGCTCTATTCGCCCAAGTCGTGCCATCAGAATCTGAACACGTAGCTCTTTCCTCAAAACGGAGATGTCCTAGCCATGAAGCATGGAAGGTGATGCCGAAGATGATTTTCGAGTTTGAGATCCACAGGTGAGAAGATGTTCTGGTAGATCTTCTGGCTGATGGAGCTGGGGTGGCGTTGACTCACACAATGAAAGTGAGGAGCCAGGGTGTGGAAGTGATACAGTGCGACTAAGGACATCTGCGAAATTAAAAAAAAGGAGAGCGAGAGAGATTAGTCATAGGTCATACTCTCACTGCGGAAGATGCTGGGCACCGCCCTTTTTGCGCATAAACTGCGTCAAACCACACCGCCCCCTACCCCCCCCCCCCCCCCCAAAGAAATGTTGCACCTCCTTTCCATTAGTAAATTAAAAACTAAAACTGAGATTCTTCGTTTCAATTTTGACCAAAAAACTAAATTTGGTAAAAAAAACTAAAAAAACGAAATGGTAATAAAATGAATGAATGGTTTGATAATCAAATGACTTGAAATGAACAATATTTGAAATTAATTGGACTTACTTTTCTCCAGAAATCAATGAGAATCGGGTTTAGGAGAGAGATGGTTGTCACGATAAAGACCCTCAAAATGTCAATAGCTGCTAAATAGAGTTGACTCTTATGTGCTCCACTAATGGACAAGAAGTAGTCTCCTCTCTCAAGGGCAAAGATAGATAAGGAAAATAAAACCGTCTCCTCCAGCAAACCAACCATTGGCCATTTCCACAGACAGGAACTCATCTTGGGCCAAACATACAATGACCTCTATGATTAAATGCTCAAGTGAACAACTGGGAGATGGAGCTTTTACCCTCAGAAATAAAGGTAGAGATTGCAAGCCATCATGTGTTACTGGTAATCTCGTTATCCATTTTACTCTGTTTGCTCTTCTCCCCAAAGGGACTCTTAGTAGGAAACGGGAAACCCGGGGTTCCACATCAGCTCCATGGCTTTTGTCAACTGCTGCACTTAGTTTAATGAAACCTGCCCATTCAGAGCATGAATGACGGCCAGCGTTATGGCATTGAATGGGAAATTATGGATGGGAAAGGGACGATGGAACGAAATTGGGATGTGGTTTCCCATGGACATGGAAATATGGGGGAAATGGAATTGAGGGGATGATGGTGACCTTTGGTGAGGACTTTTGGAGACTGACTGACAAAGATGAGAACAATGAAATGAGGAAATTGTGGTGATTTTACTTTTCTTGGCCTTACCTTTTTGTGCTGTCTGTTTGGTGTTCACTTTTGACTGGACTGTCTTTCTGTTTCTGCCTTCACCCTTTCCCAATATGAGTCGCACTGTTTAACGCAAAGTAGGTTTTACCCACCAAGAGAGGACAATTTAAGTGTGACCGTTCTCTCCTGAAAAAAAGTAAAATTTCACTTTTCAAAATACATTAACATAACACGTTAAAGTCAGTCATTGATTTCATCCACGAAAGAAAGCACTCCCACCCCAAAAAGCCGACCATGACGGTCTTCGAAGTCAAAGACATGGAACCAAATCTTAACCTTGACGTACCTTGCTCAAGAATTCTAAGGAGGACCAGTTGCTCTCATTCGTGTTGTCCTCTGGATGGACCTCTTCGCATCTCCACTCTCTGTTTTCGGCCCAAGTTTTCTTAGCGTTGGGCTGGAGAACAGCCTTCGTTCTGTCAGTCAGTCAGTTGTGGTAGCTGCAGCGGAGAGACTTGCGCTTAAAGCTGGGCGTCCCGACTGGACCCGTGAGTCCGACTGGATAGCAGACCATCCCGAACTCCTCTCCTTCCAACCAGCGCCCACCCCCCGCCCCTCCCTCAAACCGAGGGGGGGCCCCATCCTCATGTCCTGGGATAGGTGGACCGCTGAGGGGACTATGGATCGGGTGGGGTGGGGTACTTGTCATTGGGAGAGGTACCAAACAGGGAGGGGGCAAAGGGGTGGGGGTGGGGGGGGTTGGGGGGCATGTGATGGTAGAGGGCCGTCCAGTTCCGCATTTCATGAATATTAATATTGAGTTTTCCTTCTAACTTGGGTAAGAGGATGGGAGGAGTAGGCCGGGGGGTGGGGTGGGGTTGGGTGGAGCTGGTGTGTGTAGGGGGGAGCACGCTTTAATTTTGTTAGAGGGGGAAGTGCTTTATTCACTTAATGGCTTTTATTAGTGCCCGGACTTCAACTCTTTCATTAGCTAAAGTGCTGCTATAATTTACAGGAGAAAGTGCAGCAGAAGGCTGAGAGTGGTAGGGGGAGGGTTGGTGTCAGGGTGCAACTGGATGGAGTAGGGGGTGGTGGTTGAGTGTGTGTGTGTGTGTGTGTGTGTTGGGGAAAGGGGGGGGGGTATCATGTCGTTTGCCATCATGTTGGCCAGGAGAAAGCTCAGCAATCTCTTCTTGTAAAAAGGAGGGAAGAAGTCTACCTCTGCCAGCATGAACCCGTTGACACCGTATGGGTTCCGTTTGCTGACATCTCAAACAGAGAGCATCAGGTTATCACCTTGCGATGCCTTTGTTGGAACGCTACATGTATACTAAGTCGTCATCATGACTATGTATCTCATTAAACAATGAGAGGTCATTTATGTCCATGACCATCTATAGACCCTTTCAACAAGGTAAACAAAAACAATGCTTGAACATTCTATTTGGGCCCCAATCTACTTCCTCTGCATTAAGATAACATATGGAATGTTAAAACGGAAGTCTTGTGGGGCCAACTATGATGCTGATAATGGAATTCTCTTGAAAGGGTCCATAGAGAGAGTTCTATTCTCAGCATCATAGTTGGCCCCACAAGACTTCCGTTTTAACATTCCATATGTTATCTTAATGCAGAGGAAGTAGATTGGGGCCCAAATAGAACGTTCAAGCATTGTTTTTGTTTTTATTGTTGAAAGGGTCCATACACCTTTATGGGGGATCTAAAAAAGTCTGCATTTTTTGTTTCCTTTTCTGCATCTTTTCATGTATTTCCACATGCTGTAATACAATGCCTGAAGATCTAAGATCTCATTCCTATGATAAATGTATTTTGCTTCCGTGCCTTTAACAGTGTCCTGACTCTTTTGTGAATGTGAGAAAATGTGTGAAAATTTTCATCTGAATAGCTTGGCAGAATCCCAGCCTACTGCTGCTTCTGTGGTTCGTAAATGGACCAGAATTCTGCGGCAGTCATAGCATCCCTCAAGGACATTGTATCAGATATCTTCATCGGTGTCATAATGCTTTTATATGCAAACAACATTTCTGCTGAAGGAACCTTTAGGATATGAGCAGTTTGTTGCAGTATAGCCTCATGAGGTGCTAGTCGCGGGTTTAACAACATTGCTTGTGAGGTTAGGAAATGGCAATCTTTGCTGGTATTCAGCAAAGAGTCCCAAACCGACACTTTGGGTGCGATTTCTGATTATCCTGAGTGACTGTCTGGCATCAAGTGAACGTGAGGCATGGGGGTGGGGGTAAGGGGGAGGGGAGGAGTAAAAAGAGCCTGTGGATTCCATACGTCACAAGCCGAGACGACAGCGCGGCACACGCTGCATTTCAATTGAGCTTCATGGCCGTCGCGACACGTCCCTGCAGTCCCACCACAACTACAATGAATCCAATTACTTTCATTTAACCCAAGTGGGACTTTCTTCTGATAAAATTAATTTATTATGCCACATCTACTTAAATGGGATTGGTTTAGTGAATGAATCAAATCTGCATACCAGTCTGGGACATTCTAGACACTGAGAGCATATAATTTGTAGTGCTGCAGCATAACCTAAAAGTGGCATGCACAAAAGAAATGCTCTACATACCATTAAGACTGTATGAATATGTTTGTATCAGAAGACAACAGTGAAGGGGAATCCGCATCAAAGAAAAACAGACGTAGATGAGCCCTCACCTTTACCTTGTCTTTATTTTCAAGCCTTTTTAAAACACATATGTGGGGATGCAAGACCTCATTCCCCTTCAATGGTTTGTAAGCATGACATAGGGTGTGTAGGTAGGGACTGGGATGGGGGTTTAAATCCACTTATTTACAAACATTTCGATGGTATTATGGCTGTTGCCTTGTATTTTCTTTTTCAAACATCAGATGATCACGGCATTGAGGATGTCTTTTTTTTTTTTGGCCCTTGAGGAAGTGGAGTTCACTCCCCAGAATTTGAAACGAATCATGCAAAGCATTAGTGTCCTTGGGGTCTTTTCCGATCGATGTCTACTTCTTCACGAGCTGGATCACGTCCTCGTCCTCCATTAAATGCTCCCTTCCGACCTTCTGCGGGTTGTGCTTCACCGACGCCCCCCACACCAGTGCACTGATAGGAAAGGGTGAAAGGGACAGAGGTCACTCAGGGGTCATTCAGGGTTAATGTCTTAGGGTTAATTTTTTTTAGGTCATTTAGGTAATGTATGAAGCAGGGCTCAAGGTAAATACAATTCTTGGTGACGGCAGTAATAAAAAATGAAAATCTCAATGAAGATCTCAAATTTCAAGGAAATCAAATGATTTTCAAATTTTGAATGACCCAGGCTTTCTTTCAGGCTTTCTTGAGGCTTTCTTTTCTTTTCTCTGGCACAGTGCTCAAGAACTTTAAGCTCTAATGAAGAAAAGCCTTCATAAATAGAGCTAAAACAGACTGCACAAGGAAATTTCTTATTTTGTGTGCACTCACAAAAAATACTTTCACCCATCTTTCCTTTTGAACAAAAATTGACGAGTAAGCAGAACTGAATGAACAGGGTTTGAGTCGTTGGGTGAATTGTGCCACTTACTGCTTTAACTCTTTGACGAGGTTTTTGTGAATCTTCAGACAGAAGTCCTCCACTGTGGTGTGGCCATCAGGCAGGACCACAGGAGAGGTGTAGTCAGGGAGCTGCCCTTTGGGCTTGGTGTAGCTGGAGGTGGCAATAACGAGATCATGAGAGGAGATTCTGCCACGGTATACACTACACACAACTGCTTTCTGATCTGTGATAATGTCCAACCTCAAAATATTTTTGATCATGTTTAGGTATGAATGTTATTGGGTGCAATACAGGAGGGGGGATTAATCATATCTACATACCAACTCATTCCTAAAACACAGCAAGTTATTGCTATTTGAATAATTGTGCCCGAGGGCTTGCTTGCTTGCTTACATGCGCACTAGATGCAGGTAGTCCCAGATCCTCTCAAGCAGGTCATCAAAGTTCCAGCGGTGGTGAGCGGAGATGGGCACACAGTGAGGGACCTTGTAGATGATGTCCAGCTCCTCCACAGATATCTGGTCGATCTTGTTGAGCACGTAAATGCAGGGAATGTAGACCCTGTGGAGATAGAGAGTGAACAGGAGTAGCAGGTTGTGAGTGTGGGCTAATGGAGAGGAGACGGTGGTGGCGCGTGACCTCTGAACTCATAACAATCACAACTAGGGGTGGGCGATATGGACAAAAAATAATATCTCGATATTTTGTGATTTTGACGATAACGATAATTAGTCGATATCCTTTAAAACATTTTTTGTAAAAAGTCTGAGTCGCTTTACAGCTCATTATTTATAAGTAGCATCAATACAATAATAACCAATAACCTAACCTGTGACTTTTTAACCAAATCAACCAATGCCAAAGGTGGTAACAGACTGTTGTGTAGTGCCGACATTAGGCCTACTCTTGCAGCCTACTCCGCCTCTGAAAAATACAGTGCTCTTCGTTTTCGCCGGTTTGACTCATTCGACTCTCAATAGATGATGCCTTTATAAGTTCGCCGTGAACGTGCACAACTCTAGGTTATCGAACACAGGGTTGATTGCACGAACTGGTAACCGGTGTTTTGGAACCGACAGCTCGGATTTAGTCGCCACAGGTTCAGACAACCCAGAGGTTACGTTTTATCTCAGTGTTTGTTAAACCTCCTTCCTGGAATACCCCGCAGCATGACGGAGAAACACTCAGAGTGTGTGTCTAAGACTAGATGGCATCTGACACGTACCGGTTGCCCTCCACCACGTCAATGAGGTCGTCAGCGGTGGCGTCGCAGCGCAGGGTCACATCGGCGTTGTGGATCTTGTACTCAGAGAGGATGCTCTTCACCGTATCACCATCCAACTCACTCTGAGCGCACTGCGTGAGACAGACAAGATGTCAATATCTTTTCCCAAGAGGTTAATGGTGTGTGTGTGTCAAGTCACAAGTTGTCACTTGTACATAAAGTCCAAATGACTTTTGTAGGCATTTTGTGCACTCTCTGTCCTCTCTCCATAACACTATATTTACACATTAGTAAACGAAGCCATTGCAAGCATAAAAGAAAATATGACTTGAGTGTTATGTACTGAGTGTTAACCATATTCATACACATTCAGTGAAAGATGTTGTTCATCTATTAGATTAATAAAATGCATATAAAATACATGTACTAATATCAGAGTTTACGTTAGCCTAAATCTAGAGCGTATAACATTAATTAGTCTTGTATTGCACAACATATACAATAGGCTACCATGACAACTCAAATAAACATTTGTTTTTGTATGTCAAGTTTGCACAAGCAGCAGAGAAGGCGCTCATTCTATGAAGTCGCGGCACAAGTCAGCAGGAATTCTTGGAGTAGCGGTTGTGTTGCAGCTAATTTATTAAGCATGGTTTCAAGTTATTTATTGGGACTATTCCTATTTTAGGGAGGAAGTCCATGGCAACTAAAACGATGTCACGACCATCCATCTAAAACTTTCAGTAAGGGTCTTTACCCACTATCAGGTGAACAGGCATGACAGTTCATCACAGCTGTTGCCTTGTTATAAGGCTATCAGGTCTGTGGGGAGGGGCCACTGGGAGTGAGAGGAAAGGGGCTGTGATCGCGCAGTAATTAACTTAAACAAACAACAATATCATGCCTGTTTTTAAGCTCACCTATGTTGACCACAAAACGGCTAGAGCCTGTTTGCAATGTGTGCGCAGCACCAGAGTGTGCAACTTCACTGAATGAATGCAGCCTTCTCTGCTGCTTTTGCAAAGCTGCTCAAACAAACAGCTGGTACTGACTACGCTTAATAAACTGCATTGTTGAAAGATATAGTTTTTGATTTTGTGCTGATTAAATGTATAGGCAATTATATGACTGTTTAGAACATGTCCAGCAGATTTTCTGTATGTCCGGTATTCAGTAATATTACCGGACATTTTGTTCGGTCCAAAAAAAGTCTAGCGGAACCTCTGACTAATATATGTGTGCAAAGGCCTTTAGTGTTGTTTAACTACAGGCCCATTCATCGTTTCCTCAAGTTTCAGCTGTGGACCGTCTCCGCTGGGCATGCCGAGCAGCTCAACAGGATGCCTCTTCTGGCCTGCTCTGGAGCATACGTGTTACATATTACGTACGGTGGCGGTGAAGTTGATGCCACCCTTGTCCTTCTTCTTGAAGCCGATGTTAGGCGGAGACTTGTTGAGGCGGATCCCGAAGCCCTCCAGCTCGTGCTCGATGAGCTTCTTGTGGCCCAGGGGCTTCAGCACGTCCAACACGATCAGGATCAGGTTACAGGTACGTGCCACTGTCTCACACACACACACACAGGGCGACACACGCTGTTACACAACAGACTCATATATCAGTTCAAGCATGTTTTCACACATGAAGGGTCACATACATGACAAAGACATCAATTTTGGATGCCTGGGTGAATAATACATGGACACCCATCTATCCACATAACTGTGTGTACTTATGCTGTTCTGTTCAAAAGTTTGCGGTCACTTAAAAATCTCCTTTGTTTTTGAAAGAAAAGCAAATGGAGTGTTTGTTAAAGCAACGATCACTGACAAACATAATTTTAACTAAAGATTATTACTTCTAACCAAATCAATGACTATACTGTAACTGTATTTCCATTTAGCTTTATTTCCTATTCAAATCATTTCATGGAAAACAAGGAACCTAAACTTTGTGTGTGTGTGTGTGTGTGTGTGTGTGTGTGTATGCATGTTCATATTCTTAGACCCATCCCATTTTCACATGAAGAAACAAAGGCATCTTCTCACCTGCAATAACCTGTCGCCCTCTACCTTTGCCATCTTTGGCTCCCTCAATAATACCAGGCAGATCCAAGAGCTGAGAACACACACAGGATACAAATGTCATCAATCTAGAAAAAACCCACCCAGCCTACACAGTCTTAATTATCTAGATCAACGATAGCATACATCAAGGTAGAAATGCACCATATATGACCTACAGAGTCAAAATGCAAGGTAACTTACAAGTGAATATTTCAAATTCACATTAATCAAACTGAAGCTTTAGTATGTTTAGTCAAAAGAGAGTACAAAAGCATCCGTCTTTTTCCAAACTGAGTTGTTGCCCCGTCCTCACCTGGATCTTGGCACCCTTGTAACGGATGACGCCAGGCACAGTTGTAAGGGTGGTGAACTCGTAGGCAGCCACCTCCGAGTACACACCAGCGAGGTTACTCAGAAGCGTCGACTTGCCCACTGACGGGAAGCCCACAAACCCGATGCGGGCATCACCCGTTTTTGCCACATCGAAACCTACAGAGGACAAGGGTTAAAAAGAGGTTTGAGGAAGGGCTGTGGTAGGTCACAGATATCAAACTAGGGTCCATAAGACTGGAATATTGGTAAAACCTGTAAGGAAAGGATTATTTCAGCTTGGACCACCACCAAGATCACCATATAGAGCCATCTGTGAGAAATGGGGCCCTCTTCTGTCCAACCTTTGTCCTACATCACAAACTGAGTCTATGAATCCATTATACTTTAGAAATCATTTCAGGACTGGCATACTGACATTTGGCTTATACACAAATTCTGTCATAATAACCATAATAGTCAGTCGTTTAAACTACAGATTTCTAATAATCAAAACCATTCATGTGAGTCACAGATCAGAACAGCAATCTCTTTAAAATCTTATCGTAACCTCATATTGTTGTCTTTCAAGCTAAATCAGTGCCACGTCTAAACGGAAAAGGCACCAAACTTTTGGATTACCTCAGAAATGAAAACTAAATCAAAACGGAGGTGTAACTGGTGAATGATGACAAAGCTCTGTGCTGGAGTGGTACAAAACATGACAGGACTTTCTGCTGAGATCTGCTAAGGTCCAAATATGCAGCAGTTAGGCGTTCCTGCATGGGAGACACTGTACAAATCCCCTTCAATGAGGTATGGCCTGCCATATCTGCATTCCCCAGTTTCGGTATGCTAACTTCTTCCATCAGGGAAAAAAAAATAATGAAGAAAACGGCTACTCTTGCGCCTTAATTGATGAAATCATACTATTCAGTGTAGCACAGGTCAGCACAAGTAGATTGGACCATCATTACACTCATTTATATCCAGAGCTCAAACCCAGTGCACTGCTTTTACATTTGACCAATGCACTGTAAAACCTATGCCAAATGCCTTGATGACAAGACGGTGGGCCCACAGTTACACACCCTCTCCTGTGCCACCCCCACTTCCTCCTTTTGGGGTGATGAGCTCCCTCTTCAGCTTGGCCAAGCGAGCCTTCAGCAGACCCAGATGGTGAGCCGTAGCCTTGTTCTTCTGGGTCCTAGCCATCTGCCAAAACAATAATCATGCAGCCTGTAGCTCACGTTCAAATTTACCTTCACATCTGATAGTGACATAAGTTACTTATGTTGCCATTGAGGTGCATTACAACCTTCATCCTAGACGAGTCAGGGATATCAATCTGGCACAGGCTAAAAAAATTCATACTAAGAAGCCAATAATATTATATTATCAATTGCTAATTGACAATTCACGTTCATCCCAAACCACCCCATAATTTCTGGACTGATCTTGGAGTGCCATCGCTTGATTTCAAAATGTAACTCAAAGTAACGTTATCTAGACACAGAGCTTGACAGGTCAAACTAATTTGAAATATAAAATATTTGAATGGCTTCCTGAGACAGATGTGAAAATTAAACATCTGTCTAATAGTAGACAAGTTAACGATAGACACGATAACGGCATGTAACTTAGCAACCTGCTCTGATAACCAAGTTGAGTTAATGTTTTAAAATCAAGAGTTGATTTAATGTTAGCATAGGCTTGCTGAAACCAGGAACGCATTAACTGGTTATGATGGCTAACCGCTAACGATAACCAACGTATCTTAACGTTAGCGAACTACTAGACTACAAACTGTGACAAACTCGCAAAACACTACATTCCTACCGAAACTGTACTAGTTTACAAAACCACAATTCACAGCTGTATGAAACATCAGTACTCAGTTTAAAAAGTAAATGTTAAGAAAGATCACACTTAGCCTAACAGTTAGTGCTACAACGTGATTCATTAAGGTTAGCTTGCTAGTTAACGGTAAAGTTATCTCCTCAGTTAATGTGTGTTTACCTCGTTCTCGATTTCTGCGATTTTTGCAATTAAACTCATTTTGATGCAGGTTCGTGTACACCAACTACTAAAAGAAATTATATAGGTAGCTACTCAGCCACAACAAAAAATATTCAACACGTTGACAGCAGACTGTCGATGTTACAGCAGCAGGCCCGAAGCCAACGCAGCTCTCATGCTGCTCACTGATGTTGGTTATCGCGATATTTCTTCTTAATCGTTGCTCCTTCGGAGAGGTTTCATCATGGCTTTTGGTTGGGTACCCTGCCACCTATTGGAGTGGCATGTTGTTTTTGTCCGAAGCGACTTAACAGTAGAGTAGTCTTATGTGAAAATAACATTAGTTAAAAATAATAGTTTCAAATAAAGTTAAGCCTACATTAAGCATAATAGTAATAGTGTACATACTGTAACTAAATATTCTATATACTGCTCTACCCCGTAATCAACATCTGTCTCTATACTGTTCAGGCCTACTGCACATACACTTATTTTTACTACTACTATAATGTTACTGTTAATACACTGCACATACCTGTATATACTGTATATACTGTTAATACAGCATATCCATATTCTGCTCTTATAATTGGCCAATTACTGTTAATACACTGCACATATCCTTACCGTAAACCATGTCTCTTAATTGATTAACTGTCTACACTACACATATACTGTTTACATCCACTACCTGTCTATACTGTTCACATTGCACTTTTCTGCTTTTCTGCTGGGGGGTTAGGGCAGCAGGCTACAGCGCCCATACCATGTACGGGTCCGAGTGCCCACGGGGACCCAGGTTCGAATCCGACTTGCGGTCATTTCTAGATCCTGCCCCATCTCTCTCTCCCACTTGCTTCCTGTCACTCTCCGCTGTCCTGTCCAAATAAAGGCAAAAAAGCCCAAAAAATGTACTTAAAAAAAAAAAACTATCACAAGAACGCAGAACACTAGGCAACTCATTCCACCAACCACCAAGGAAGTCTTGATTGTGACCTCGTAGCATTAATGAATGACACTGCAGACACTCATCAGTGGACCGCAGTCGGCAAGAGGGGACGTAGAGCTGGATCATGGAATTCAAGTAGCAAGGTGCAGATCCTGTAACTGTCCTATACTCTCTATCCAGAGTGAGGGATCTGAATTTAACTCTACCTGCTTGAGAGTACTAACAGAAGAGTTACATGTGTCTTTTTTGGCTGATTAAAGACCAGACATGTTGCAACATTCTGAATCATCTGTGATGGTCACAGGTATAGGCCAGTTAACAATTAATAGCAATAGTCCAGCTGGGAAAGATGGGAAGACCTATAAGGAAAGATTAATATACTGAACATGCATGTAAACCGTCAAGAATGTCCACACTGTTTTTTTGCTAAATAGTTTCATTTTATTGTTTAATATTTCTTTTGCATACAGTATATTCACTCAAAAGTATTTATGTTGGTGAAACTTCATCCACCATTTATAATGTCAAAGCTTTGTAACCCATACATCCCATGCCAAAATCTGGGGTAGGATTTCATCCATCAACCTCCACACCATAGTTCTGGGCTCTGATAAGACCCCCTGGGAAGACATTCGGACATTCACAAAAGAAAAGAAAAATTAGTTTATATTGTTACTGAGTAGTGAGAGTTCAGCGTGCTTTCTCTGCCTCTTGTTAAACAGGGCTGTGCTACACAGAGGTTGGAGGCTGGTCTGACAGAGATGCTTAGATACTCAGTTCACTGCACTTGTTTTTTGCCACTCTGACACCCACAGAGACACAGTAGACCCATATATGGAGCTTAGGCATAACCAGACCCCTTTATTGTGAAGGCTGTATGGAAGAGTTTGGAAACCTCTTGTTGTGTTGCTGTACATTCCTTGTGATCTATTGTGTTTTTTGGAGATGTGCTTTGTTGAGTGAAAACATATAAAAATAGGCATTTCCAAAGTGGTGTGCTGCTTTTCCCAACGACTGCCTCCTGAGAGGTAGCATCCAGAAGATGGCCTCTACCTCTTTCTGGGGCTATTGTTAGCGCACAGCGCACAATGGGTCAAATGATCTGAGGGATGACTGCTCTAAGCTGTTTTTACTTCAGATCTGCAGAAAGTGGTGGTATCTTCCGTCTGAATGTTTAGAGCCTATTTAGGAAGTATAGGTAAGTAGCACTAATGAAGCAGTATTGGAAGCGGTCTACAGTAGTATCTAAAACCATATAGCACAGGGGGGAGTTTGAATTAAAGTCGCGATGGAGGGTTGCTATGGAAGGGCTTGAAGTTACTATAACCACAAGCTGCGAACATTCTTGTTGCTGGACCTTCAGGTCATTAACCCCTGTCCTAATGACTAAATATACTTTTTTCTTTTGTTCTAATGAGCAACACAAATCAAAATTTTAGTCAGTCAGCATTGAAGTGCATTGTGAAAAGTAAGTGCAAGTATAGATTCAGATGCATTCCCTTTTTTGAGAGGAGTAAATTGTTTTGCAGTATAGCCCCCCCATCCCAAAATATATATATATTTAATAGGGGCCTGAACAGAAATAAATCAACTACATTGTTGATGCTGTTTCTCATTGTCTGACATTCTACAGGGTATTTTTGATTGACAAGGAAAGGGGAGCCTACGGAAGCAACCCTTATTTGCAAGGTTGCACATGCCCAGAAGAGACTGTATTTTTAAATTCCTCAATAAAAAGTATTAAAAGCATGCAGGTTTGAGCGGCCAAAATGCACTGAGCACGCCACAAACAAAGTAACAAAAAAGAAGAAAAAAAACAATTAAAAGAAAAGGGAAGACTATTAGGTCATCCTCAGATTGCTAAAGCAGAGACGGTGCTTTGAGGATGTGCTATAGCTTAGCACAGCAGGTTTGCACCAGAGGCTGTCACTGCTTCCCTGAAACCGGCCCGAGGTGACGGATGGACATGGTCCGACTTACACCCTCACTTACACACACACGCACACACACACACACACAGTCTAGTCCATCTCTGACCTCTACACATCCAGGCACCTTTTAATAGTTTTTACTGAGGAAAGGCATTCTCTATGATAATGTCATCAGAAGGGAAAAAAGTATAACACATTTCTGAGGTAATAAAAAGAATCTATCAACAGTATGTTGAGTAATCTGTTTAAAAAAAGCAAAAGAAAAAGGAAGAAAATATTGCCTCCCCCCTCCACAAGATGCCTTGGATTCTGTCATCAGAATGTCAGGCGTAATGCTTCTGTTTCAAACCCTAAGGCTTTACAGTAAATGTAATCTGGCCATTTAATGGCAAAAGTCTTCGCCTGTAGGTTCAAAGGAGGGGAGCAGGAGAAACAGAGGACAGTTGGAGGTGTATTTTTTTCTTCTTCTCTGACAGTAGTTGATCTGTCTGTTCCTGTTATTGTTCCCTCCATCCACCATCCTCCTTTCTCCTGGCCCAAAAGCCTCCGCCTAGCTGCTCTCCGAGGAGGTAGGGGGCGCCGTGGAGGAGGAGCGCCGCCGCGAGACCGACTGCGAGCGCTCGGGGCTGTGTTTGTCGTACGGCTGCAGCTGCACCTCCAGGAAGTCCCGGTGCTGCTGGCTGATGAGCTGGCTGATGAGGCCCGGCAGCGCCTGCAGGTTGCCTAGCAGCGTCTCCAGCTTGGTCTCCAGCAGGGCGATGCGCTTCTCCATATCCTCGCCGCGCTCGTTCAGGTCCGAGATCAGCTCGTACATGATGTTCTGGGTCTGCAGGCGCCAGGCCCAGATAAGGCGGTGCGTGGCCGAGTCGGAGGAGCGGAGGAAGAGATAGGAAGGAAAGGAGAAAGGAGAGAGCTAGGGTCAGAAGAGGAAAGGGAAAGCGATCACATTGGGGCCAGGTCAGTTTGGGTTAACTGGGCGAAGACGTGTACTAGGGAGGAGGGTCTCTACAAAAGCATCTCTGACAATACATATGCTTTTAGGAGGGCTTGTTTATGTAAGTGTCATTGTTAAATATCAAACTATATTTAACAAACTATACTTTGATAGTGTAAGCAGAAAATATAGGGTGAAGACTATGGTATGTAATAGTGAATAGTGTTATTTTCTGTAACACACCTTGAATCTTCTATTAAAAAGAACAAATGGTCCTTACAGGTGCTAGAATAACACTAAACACAGACATGGGGCAACACAAAGGAAAAACAGAGGTGTAAGGAGGAAGAAAGAATAATCATCAGGCTATAAGCTGACAGGGGAAGCATCTATATAGCATATTTCAGGAAAGTCAAGAGCAATATAAAATGCACCATTTTATAAGGGAAGGGAAAGATTTTAACTTGCACAAACATACTTTAATTTTCTTACTAACTATATAGAACTTTTTTTTTTTTACTTTCCCCATAACCAAAACTGTTCCACTGACAAACAGATGTACCTATTCAGTGAGTAAATATAACGTCAATTTCAATGACATCTCTTTCAAACATCATAACAAATTCTGAATCTCCAGAAATATAGTTTGTCCTTTAATGTACTCTGACATCTACCCCGTCTGAGGCTGATATAGTCTTTAAGGACACAGCTGATGCGGTATGTTATCTTAGTTATGCCATAACCTGACCTAATATGCTTGTGGGTAGGACTGCATATAGCACCACAGAAGCTGTGTTGACAGCTATGTAAAATATCACTGACTTGAGACGCATTTCAAAGGGTTGCGTCACCCTTTGGCATAAATTGAAATTAGTTCCACTGTGTCTCTGCTTCAAAAGGCTCTCTTTAAAATGGAAGCACCACATATATAATATGAAAGGAACAAAATGATGCAATCACTGAAATATCAGCGAAATTGGACTGACATATAGTTTAGATATGATTTTGTCAAAGACGGTACAATTTTACAGTCCTATCTTAAACTACTTATAGAATGAGGAAAGAGTGAGTGGTTTTACGTTCCATATGGACAGGGAAAGAACAATCAGCACCATTTTCCTAGTACATACAATCAAAAATATGTTCAGAAGCTATAAATCAACATTACTGGAAGATGCCCTGGAGCTTTTTAATGATGCACACTTTCTTGATATATATATATATATATATATATATATATATATATATATAAAAGTCTTATATAAAAGGCCTCGGAGACTGTGAACATTTTTTGTCCCCAAAACAGAGTGTTATTTCACATGATTAATACTCTGCCGCCCTCTTCTGGCCAAAGCCAATTACAACACCCATTACAGATGCCCAGTGTACCAGAGGCTGTCACACATCCCACTGCAAATTTCTCTCAATGTCACATGCCACACCGCCCCGCCCCACTATCCCCTGGCAGCCAGAGCTCTGCTGCCGTGCCAGCCAATCATGGCGACCGGATCTTAATATCCGCCGCTGCTCGTGCCAGTGGGGATCAAACCCAGTGTGTGGTGATTTTAACAGCTGCGGACGACTGAATGTCAAAGCTGTGTGTGTGTGTTTAAGAGAGCAGAGAGTAAGCTACAGAGAGCAGTGTGTATATGTGTGTGTAGAAAAGACATAAAGAGAGAGGTAGAGAGAGAGGAATGATAGAGTGAGGAAGGAGCAGAAAGAAAGAGAGAGGGAGAAAAAAAGAAAGGTATGTGATAAATACAGAGAGAGAGGGTGGGAGAGAGAGAGAAAACGTGTGCTTGTTCCAGCTGATTCATCACATTGCAGGGTGTCTCCCTTCACAGTTTTTTCTCTCTCCCTTTTTTTGCTGAGTCAAGCTGGCGGCGTGCCTGGTGTTCCCCAAGGTTTCACAGTTCTCCTCCGAGCCGAATCACCATTAAGAAAAGGACACTTGAGATGCAGCAGAGATATTTCAAGCACATAATGCCTATCCCTGAGAAATCTAATACTATATTATACAATCATTAAAGGCTATAATTGCATTGGATCTCCGGGAGATGTCTGTGGCAGGCCAGAAATAAGATTATGACAAATTGAATAATCACAAAAACATAATCGCTTAGGATCCAGTAGGGGTCGGTGCCCTAGAAAATCCTCAGCCTGCAGTGGACACAGCAGTTCTGACTTCCCATTAGTCTAAACACAGCGTTCATTTGTTATATACATAATGGCAGAGAACTGACACAGCAAAACTCACAAGTTGCATTCTACCTGCACACAACAATGCTACAGAAAGTGGGAACCAACATCAGACATAATGTTAAAAGATTACACTAGTAACACCTAAATTCAAAATATAACCTCACACGAATAATACAATATTATTATGTCTCAACTGCTGAGGTCTCAGTCGCTGTACTGAATAAGGAAGGCATGGAGAAAAGGTATGTGTACTTTTAAAACCACCCACATTTTTCTAAGGAGAGCGATGCGAAGGACCCCCTGCCCCCCAGAAAAAAAGCCTGTCTGTTTATTTGACACCTGTAGACTTGTGAAGCTACTTGATTAGAGATGCTTTGATGCTGCTCTGCCCTCATTTTCCTCCAACCCCTGGTGGTTTCACCGCAGGAAGCATATTTGCATTTACCCTCACCCTCACGGAATTCAGATGTACCACCATGAGTCAACCCATTAATGCACAAACCACACACAGCTACACTTCATGGGACATAATAGGACTAAAGTGTGTTTGGAAGATGCTTGCAGGTAGATTAAGTAACATAAAGAAATTGGTAAAAGGGAAGGAGGTACAGATACACAGTAAGTGAAGTGTGCTTTCGGGCTTCTAGCTTACCTTCGCAAGGTCCACTAGAGAGTTAGCCTGGTCATTCAGCTTGCGTTGCTCCATTTTAACACTTCTCAATCTGAACACAAGATCATTCAGAGCCCCCAGCAAAGGCGACTCGATCAGTACAACAAAGAAAAAGGGGTTGCAACGAGGCTTGCTGCATTCACAATGCAAACAGAGACATCGGTGGTGGGGAGCACTCCAAGGACATGCACAAGACAAGAGGGAGAATGCAGGGAGATCCAGAACAGAGAGAGAGAGAGAGAGAGAGAGAAAGAGAGAGAGACAGAGATAGATAGATAGATAGATAGATAGATAGATAGATAGATAGACAGAGAGAGAAAGAGAGAGAGAGCTGGCTGCAAGGTAGCATGCATGTGGAGGCTTCATGTTGGAAAAGCTTGGAGCAAGGGCAACGGGGGCAGTTAGGGGTTAAAAGGCCTGTGCTACACTGGACAGGTGCATACACAGCACACACACACACACACACACACACACACACACACACACACACAGGGTGCATGGGTTTTGTAGATGACTCATATAAGGGTTAGGATATTAGGAAAAGAGATGGAGATTCTGGATTTCAATACAGACATCTGCACATTGCATTCATTCATCATTGAAATCTGGGAAGTTTTCAATGCACTGGCATGGGCAAAAGCCCACTCCTCAACAACCTATGACTGCAGTGACATAATAGTTTATCTTGTAGTTGTGCTTTTACTTTAATTTGCCCTACTCTCCTTTTCTGACAGAAATGTCTGACCGGGCAGTCTAAACAAAAATCCACTCAGTAAAGAAATCCACTCAGGAAAAAAAACAAAAAACATTTTCGATGAGTGTAAAACTCCCTCTGTCACAGGGGCAGTTTATCATGAGGACAGCTGAGGCCTGCCTGCCCGCTCGGTCTAATCTATACCACTCGCATGAATAATTGAAATCCTCTATTTAATTAGGTCCCGTTCTGGGCTACTTATCTAAAGTAAGTGTTTTCCTCTATCCATTCTCAAGGGCATGCAAACCAGCAAAGTGTGCGCTATTCACAGCCACACACAAACGTTTATTTATTTATTTATTCATTCCCCTCTGTTAGCGCAGGCTGCATTTTCCACGCAGTCAGCTAAGTTACGGCGGTCTCCTGATATATGCCGCATGGAGGCAGACGTGAAGCATGAAGAAGCAGCACATCGAGCTGAGCCATGCCAAGCGGCCAGCTGGTATGTGTGCGTTTCATTCTTTTTTCCCCCCATTGTGTCCAACGTTTTTCTTTTAGGGGCATGATGTTTTGTGAAAGACTCCAAGCAGCTAACGAAGTGAGTGTTCATTTGGGCTAGCATCTGTGCTAATTGCACGGCATTGGTTTGATCAGAGAAGGGGTAGCCTATATTCGCTGCATCGGGGGGCCGTGGAGATAATTGGCCCAGATTTGTCCATTTTCATGCAAAGGAGGTTCATTAACAGTCACCAAGAGCAAAAAAATCCACCAGGAGACCAGGCCGCTGTTGCAATAACCAGGGCTACCAATAGAGGGCGGCACAGACAGTGAGAACTTAATGAGAGCAGAGATGTGATATGGGGAAGCTGATTCAGAATATTCGCCTCCACTGGCCAGAAACAAGACATGGAGAGGTAGATACCAAAAGCAGCGGGAGGGGGCACTTTCATATAAAAAACAAACATAAAACAGTATGAATATTAAAACAGAAGCCATACACATACACACACACTCGTACACTCTCTCTCTCTCTCTCTTACAAACACACACACACACACACACACAAAGTAATACAGAAACAACAAAGTATGCTGTGAGATGCTGGGCTAGATCTTCCTCGTGAACGGGGAAGCCCGAGAGTGGTTTCTTTGAGGTTCGTGAATCGTGCAGCTTAGGAGACTTGCCAGCCTTTGGTCTCATTTCACAGTTGGATGACAGGTAGTGATTGTGCAGAGGCAGCTGGATGGCAGCATAGCACCGGAACCTGCTCCTCATCTCATAAGATCTGTTCTCAATTTTTTATACCCCCAGCCCCCCATACGACTCTCACTAACATTAAATAATTACCTGCATCTATGTATTCCTAATAACACTTAGATTATTAGATTATTATCCAGAAATAAAAAATAAATTAATGAATGCATTTTATTAATTTCTTCATTCTTAAATAAGTCAAACAAAGGGGGGAAAAAGTACATAATATCTAGTGGACAGAAGTTACTCGGTTACTGAGTCCAATGTTTCTTGCTGTCTGTGACTGTGACACATAAGGCCATGGCAATCAGAAATGTACTCATGGAAGATGTAGTGCTGTCTAAGTTTATTTTTGGCAAAACACTTGTGAATTTTTCATCGGAGTAAGTCATTAAATCTCCATCTCGGCATGTCTCAGAACAACTTGTGACAAGGAGGGAGAGTGATGCATCTTGGGACAGCTAAAAGCAGATGAGGGAAAGGATCCCTAAGGCCCTAACCATCCTGGCCGAAGGCACACACACACACACACACACACACACACACACACACACACACACACACACACACACAAACACACATTTGTGTAAGGCACATATAAAACACTTAGGGATGCTGTCATGGCCAGGAGATAACTAAGGGGAGAGACTTCCATCAGTGTCCCGCCCAAACATTAAAAGAAACTCGAACTCGCAGTGTCCCCTCAGCTTCAAGCAGCATGTTATGTAGTTTCAGTTGAATCTCACCCCGAACAGGCATACACAGGCAGGAGCGAGCTCAGACTAACACATTTTACCATACAGACAATATCCTGGCCACAGGACCATAGAACCTAACATTTACGTTAAAAAAACTCTAGTCGCAGTCTGTCTAATATGAACAACAATTAGAGCGTCTCTCCTTGCTCTAATTCAGACAAAACTGCTTTCGGCACGTGCCGGTCCACATGGTTGCCAGATCTGGCTCCAACCCCCCCTGTTACCAGTCATCCGAAAGAGAAATGAGGAGGAATGCAGTGACAAATGCAGATCGTTTTAGGCGTGACTGCAGGTTCCACAAGCCCAAAGATGACCCAGCTTCATGTACCGATTTCCTGTTTCTAGTCATTCTTTGTATCACTGCTGAATAAGTAGATGGGTTTCATGGTCTAGGAGGAACTGTAGGGTTTAGGCAGTGTATACATACACATATAGGCCATACAGGTATATACGTTGTTGCTATACGTGATCGGTCAGCTGGCGTCATTTTTTGGTTCATGGAAGTCAAAATCTCTCGTGTTTAATCAGTAGCTTTCTGATTAAAGGCCTTGTAGTCATCACATTCATGCAGTAATGATCAGGAAGAAAACACCCCTCAAAAATTAATAATTGAAATTCATTTTCAAAAAACTTCAAATGAAGTAATATAACACCAGTGGAGGCAAATGTGTGTGTGTGTGTGTGTGTGTGTGTGAGAGTGTGTGTGTGTGCGTGTGCGCATGCACGCGTGTGTGTGTGTGTGTGTTTAAGAGAAAAAGAGAGAGCAAAAGGCTAAAAAACATTAACTCTTACTTCATCTACTTGTACTGATGTACATTTATGCACTGTTTAGGTAAAAAAAGCAATCCGTTTTTTTTTGTTTTTTTTTATCGATTGTGAAAATAATATTAACAGATAATTTTACAGCTACAGACTTTAAAATAAAGGAACCAATCACATCACAAAAGCATGAATTTCACTTATTAGATGAGGGAGTGTGATTAATTGTAGTCATCAGGTTTTAAGGACAAGGTCTCTTTAGCATGCACACAACATCTCTGTTAACTACAGGTAAGGCGAAGACTTACTTTCGAGCTCTATTGCATTGGGTAGACACAAATGGGGAAAAAGAAACATAAAATAGACAAATGAATAATTACATCACTTCACTTCAACATCACAGTTCTCTCACTCACCCCCCCCCCCTTTCTCTCTCTCTCTTTAACATTCAGTAGCCGGCTGCAACCCACATCATTGATCTCCACCATTTTAGCTTTCATGTGCGTGACTAAAATAGTCATATTTTGAGGGAAACTCCGTTCAGCTTCCCTTCTCTCTCTTTCTGTTTGAAAGCATTGCACACAGCACACTGCTACAGTAGCTCCTGTAGTG